>NW_010357095.1:45693-85865 GCF_000414095.1 Morus notabilis | reverse complement strand
AAGAGCGTCCCAAGGACCTCCAAGATGAAGGATTTTCGGCCTACTTTTGATATTTTCTTCTATTTCCGGGCTCTCTTTCTCAAGTGGCATCTCTTTCCTTTTATATTTTTCAGTTTCAGAGCTCGGGATTTAGACACGCGCTGCAACCTATGCATGCGTGCTGCAGCGCGCCTCAACGAGGACTAGGGTTTTCCAGACTCGCGCTGCAGCACGAGCATGTGCGCGCTTAGGCGCGCGTCTTTGATCTGGAATACGCGCTGCAGCGCGAGCATGTGTGTGCTTAGGTGCTCGTCTTCGATCTAGAATGTGCGCTGCAGCTCACTTTCTTGCATTCCAAATCCTCCTCTTTTGTGCCCTAAAATCCTCTTTCGCCTCCTCTTGCCATTGATTCACAAGTTGGGCAAGTATTCTTCTTTTCTTCATGTAAAATCATCCAAGTTTGCATTTATTTATTATTCCTATAAAAAAGCACACAAAAGACATTAAACTAACAAAAATGTTTGAAAACTTACAAATATTCAAGCTTAAAAGTACTTGATTTGTTGGTAGAAATACCCGTCATCATCCCGGTACGCTATTCATCCGGGAAGCACAAAGATGTATCAAGATCTGAAGAGGCAATACTGGTGGAGAGGTATGAAGAAAGACATTCGTGAGTATGTCTCAGAATGTGTAACTTGTCTCCGGATCAAAGCTGAGCACCAGAAACTAGCAGGAGAGTTACAGCCTCTACCTGTGCCGGGATGGAAATATGAGCATATCACTATGGATTTTCTTATAGGACTACCGAGGACTGAGCAAAAGCACGATGCCATCTGGGTGGTGGTGGACAGGTTGACAAAATCTGCACATTTCATACCGTTTCATGCGACGTATTCTCAGAAGATTCTGGCAGAGTTGTACCTGGAGCATGTTGTGAGACTTCACGGAGAACCGTTATTGATTACGTCCGATCGTGACACATGTTTTAATGCAAGTTATTGGAAGCGTTTCTAGGAAGCCATGGGAACATAATTGAATTTTAGCAAGGCATTTCATCCTCAGACTGATGGGCAATATGAAAGAGTTATTCAGATTCTGGAGGATATGCTTCGTGCTTGTATTCTAGACTTTGGTGGAAACTGGAAGAAATATTTGTACCTTGCTGAGTTTGCTTACAATAATAACTATCAGGCCAGTATTGGCATGGCTCTGTTCGAAGATCTCTATGGTCGACCCTACAGATCACCTGTTTATTGGTTAGAACTAGAGAATCGACTTACTACTAGACCGGAAGTTATTCAAGAGAATAACGAGAAGATAGCTGTGATTCGAGAATGATTGTTAATGGCTCAAAGTCGTCAGAAGAGCTATACTGGCAGAAGGTGTAGGCCTTTGGAATTCTAGGAAGGCGACTTCGTTCTGTTGAAGGTTTCTCCACGCAAAGGAGTTGTTCATTTTGGAGTGAAAGGAAAACTTGCGCCAAGGTACATGGGACCATTCCCGATCGTGCAACGAGTTGGTGTCGTGGCGTATCACCTGGCTTTACCGCCTGAGTTATCTTTCATGCATGACGTGTTCCATGTCTCCATGCTCCGTAAATATCAACCTGATCCAGAAGCAGTGGTGCAACGGTATGACGTTCCGATACAGTATGATGCGACATGCGAGGAGGCACCAGTTCAGATTCTTGATCGGAAGATGAAGAGTTTACGTCATTGTGAGATACCACTAGTGAAAGTGTTGTGGTAGCACCATGAAGTTGAGGAAGCAACATGAGAGCTTGAAACGATGATCCAGGAGCGGTACCCGCATCTATTTTCACTTTGAGGTAAGTCCTAATTTCGAGGATGAAATTCATTAAGGGGGGTGGACTTGTAACACCCCGAAGAATTAAATGGGATTAGTTAAGGTAATTGAGATTTATTAGTGTGCCTAATCTGGTCTAATTAATTGATTATTTATTAATAAATGTTTCTTATGTGTAAATTTAAATAATTCCAAAGTATTTAAATATTCTCAGTATTTACATTTTAACCCAGAAGTGTGTATGGGCATATTTCTGGACTGTTATTTTAAATGTTTGACACCTGTCCATTTTTATTTTATTTTCTTTTTCATTTTCTTTCTTTTTTCCTTCCTTTCCTTTCCTTCCCGAGCACCTTTTCTCTCTCTCTCTCTCTCTCTCTCTCTCTCTCTACTCTAGAGTAGATGGATTAGCATCTTTAATCCATGTTTTAAGATTACAAACCCTTAGAATGATGATTTGAAATATGAATTATGGCACACCAATAGAAAATCGAATGGTATAATTGAGATTGAAATTGCTTTAGGAATGTGAATTGGATCCTAAAGCATGGTTCTATATCGGTGCTAGCTGAGGACTCGGATTGAGGGGCTTGAGGAAGTGAAAGCTGGAATAGAGTAACGCTAGCCACAGGTTGGATATTGTGAGGTAGGATTTCTTACCCTTTCCTTTGTGAGCCTGTTTTCAAAAAGATTTGGGCCTTGCAAATGTTTTATAGGAAGGGTATGTTTGCGAAAGAAAAACACTTTTACCCCCATGGCTTGTTGTTGATTCTGGGGAGTATAATGAACTGTTTCATAAAGTTTAATTAATGATTTCTTAAGATAAGAGATATTACAAATTGGTAAACCGGCTGATGGCCTAGATAGGATGTGGAGAGTACATCCTTAGGGGCAGGACCCGAAACCCGGCCCGGGGTGATATGGCTTATGCATTTGGTTGTGTAAGTAATTTATCATAGTATAAATTACTTGCTGATGCCTGTAATACGGAGATTTTCAGTTATATTTCCTTTGAGAAAAAGGATGTGAGGTTCCGGCTGTTGTGTTGGAACTGAATGTCTATATTTATTCATTTACTCATTTATTTATTTGCTTATTCACTTATTTATAAAGTTATTTCAAAATATATTCTACTGGGCCTTTCGCTCACATTTTATTGTTTTATAAATGTTAAACCCCTCCCAAGTGATTCTAAGAGCAGTGCGGAGTAGCTACCACCTGATTTGGAGAGGATTGTGATCATCCTCCCGGTGTACGAATGTAAGAATTTATAAATTCTGTAAACTCTGATATTTGGACTTCTAGACTATGGTTGATGTCTGTAATGTTATTTTTACGTGTCAAGTATGTATGATAATGAAGATCCTGTGGATGTAGCCCTGAACAGTGTTAAGGGCGGGAGTTTTAGCCTCTTGGGATGTTCTTGTAATTTATTTTCAGTAAAATAATGGGGTTCGTTTGGAGATTTCTTTAATATTTCACTGTTGGTTTTAATTATTAAACGTTTAACTCCTAATTGAGCCTCCACGTCACCGACCCCGACTTCGGGGCGTGACATATGCGCTATGGTCTCAGAGATGCAAATTGGCATGATTACCGAAACCAACATGGCTGCAACTAAATCCTCCGAATGGTGGCTTGATTCCTCCACGTTTGTAATGACAAGAAATTGTTCTCATCATACAAAGTGGAAAAAGAAGGACAAACGGTTCTCATAGGGAACAATGATGCAGCGATGGTTGCCGGGAGAGGTGTGGTGGAGATCAACTTTACTTTTGGAAAGAAGCTTACTTTGAACAATATTCTTCATGTTCATGATATTAGGAAAAATCTTGTATCCGCTAGTCTAATGTGTAAGAATGGGCTTAAGATTGTACTTGAGGGCAATAATTGTATGGTATCTAAGAATGGGGTCTTTGTGGGAAAGGAATATTCTTGTGATGGCATGTACAAACTTAGCATTAATAATAAAAATGATATGAATTCTCTTTATATTGTTGACTCTTTTAATGTTTGGCATGCACGTTTAGCACACTTAAATTTTATATCTTTGAAATATATGTCTAAGCATGTTTTGATTAATTGCAAAGATGTTAAAAATGATAAGTGTGAAATTTACATACAAGCGAAGATGACTAAGAAACCCTTTCCTAGAGCCGAACGAAATATTCAAATATTGGATATGATTCATACTGATATTTGTGAGTATAATAGTATTTTGACAAGAGGAGGAAAGAGATACTTTATCACTTTCATTGATGATTGTTTTAGATACACTTTTGTGTACTTACTTAGAACAAAAGATGAAGCCTTTGATCAATTTAAAATTTATAAGGCTGAAGTTGAGAAGCAAAAAGATAAGAAGATCAAAATGGTTCAAAGTGATAAAGGTGGTGAATATTTCTCAAATGAATTTGATGCCTTATGTGAAGAGCATGGTATTATTCACCAAAGGTCAGCCCCCTTTACTCCTCAACAAAATGGATTGGCTGAAAGAAAGAATATGATTTTTACCGATATGATTAACTATATGCTTCTTAATGCAAAATTGCCTAATAGTTTGTGGGGATAAGCTTTACTTACTGCATGTCATGTTCATAATAGAATTACATCCATGAAAACACATGTATCTCCATACGAAGTATGGAAAGGAAGAAAACCAAACTTGATGTATTTAAGGGTGTGTGGCTGTCTAGCTTTCTATATAGTGATTGACCATAAATCATCAAAGTTAGGTACTAGAGGAATTAAAAGTATATTCATAGGATATGCTGAAAATTCCAAGGTATATAGATTATTGAATCTACATTCTAATGTGATTGTAGAATCAAGAGATGTTGAATTTATTGAGAATAAATTTGACCTTGATTCTTCCACTGAATTAGAATCTAATGTTAGTCAACAATGTGTTGATACTTTGGGTACCTCCACTAATAAAAGAAAATAGTCTATGACAACATTCGAGCCGAGGAGAAGTCAACGTGGAAGAAAAAAAAAGGACTTAGCACCGGATTTTATTTCATCTCAAGTTTTAACTTTTTTGGTTGAAGGAGATAGAAATGGTGTACTTAATAAAATACCATTGTTGCTTAATGTAGAAGAATATCTAAAGACATTTAGTGAAGCTATATCTTCAAGGGATGCCTCTTTTTGGAGAGAGGCCGTGAATCATGAAATGGATTCGATTATGTCGAATCAAACTTGGATCTGGTTAATCTCCCTCCGAGATTAAAACTAATAAGCAACAAATGGGTGTTTAGAAGAAAGTACAACACTGATGAGTCTATACAAACATTCAAGGCTAGATTGGTAGCCAAGGCTTTAAACAAAAGTGTGGTATAGACTACTTTGATACATGTGCTCTGGTAGCCAGATTGACATCCATAAGAGTGATATTTGCAATTGCATCAATATACAATTTGTATGTGCATCAAATGGATGTTAAGACGGCCTTTCTAAATGGTGATCTTGATGGAAAAATCTATATGGAACAACCCGAAGGGTTCGTATTGCCCGGAAATGAGAAGAAGGTTTGCAAGTTAGTCAAGTCGCTTTATGGTTTAAAGCAAGCACCAAAATAGTGGTATGAGAAATTTGATAATGCCATTTTATCTCATGGTTTTAAGCATAATAATGCGGATAAATGCATATACTCTAAATTTACAAATAATTTTGGTGTGATTATATGTTTATATGTTGATGACTTGCTTATCCTTAGAACAAACATGCAAACATGCAAGGAGTGAATGATTCAAGGAAGAATCTAAGTTCATAATTTATGATGGAAGATCTTGGTGTGGTAGATACTATCTTAGCTGTAAAAGTGAGGAAGCATAGTAGGGGTTACTCGTTGTGTCAATCTCATTATATTGAGAATGTGCTTCTTAAATTCAATCATTTGAAGTTTAAAAAAGTGAATACCCCATATGATTATAGTATTAAATTAGTAGAGAATGCAGGCTGAGTGGTGACACAGCTTGAATATGCTAGTGCGATTGGTAGCTTGATGTATGCCATTCATTGTACAAGACCCGACATAGCATTTACGGTATGCAAAATGTCTAGGTTCACGAGTAACCCGGGTACTGAACATTGGAATGTAATTGGTAGAGTACCTAGTTATCTTAAAAGAATCATTAATTTAGGATTTTCATATAATGACTATCCGGCAATACTTGAAGGCTACTTGGATACAAGTTGTATAACAAGTGCAAGTGATAACAAAACCACCTCCGGTTGGATTTTCACAATTGCGGGAGGCGCCATCACTTGGGCTTCTAAGAAACAAATGTGCATAACTTATTCTACGGTGGAGAGTGAGTTTATAGCACTTGCAGCTGCAGGCAAAGAAGCGGAATGAGTGAGAAATCTATTGTTTGATATTGAGTTTTGGCCACAACCGATGCCATCTATTTCTTTCTACTGCGATAGTGAAGCTACTTTGTCTAGAGCTTATAACAAGGTTTATAATGGAAAATCTAGACATATTAGCTTGAGATATGAATATGTAAAACAACTGATAACCGATGGTGTTATCAATATTATTTATGTTAGGACAAACAAGAACCTAGCGGATCCTTTGACGAAATGTCTTTTAAGAGACTTAGTTAAATAAACATATAGTGGAATGAGACTGAAACTTTTCTTTAAAAGAGTCACCGGTGATGGTAACCCAACTCTGCAGTAGTTGTACCGCTATTCCATAGTTAAATGAGTAAGAATAAGTCATTGTTATGTGACCAGGTTAGCACTGAAATTTAATTAGTCCTTTCTAAGAAGTCGGTGTAAAATAGCTACGTGGTTGAGGTTGAGTTTATACTCTTAATGAAGTTCGAGTCATTTAGTAGCTAGAGATATAATTCAAAACTTCACCTAAGTGAACATAAGGCATGGTGTCGTTCCTAACAAGACCATGGTTTAGTCTTGTAAATGTTCATGAATCCAAGACAGAGCATAAGGCCAGAATAATGCTAAATGATTGGAACAGATTTTAAGTCTTGGATAACACTTATGTGATATATTTTCGGTTGTTGCTTAAGAGACAAAGTTTAATGCAAAGCACACTATTGTCTTGTGAATACTTTGAAGTATAGTCACTAATTGGAGGTTAAAATTGAAAGATACCTTTATGTATGTGTGTGTTTATCGTTGTTAATTCTGAAGAAATATTACAATCTAATGGGAGATTGTTAGAGAGATTGTAATATGTCTTGATCAAGATCACAAGTTATTTGAGTGTTAAAACAAGAAAAACTCGTGTTAAAAGGACTTCAAAAGCACTGCGGCGAGTTTATAAACGCTGCAGTGGACAAATTGCACAAAACTGTGCAGTTTGGTTTAACCAATATTTTGACTGTAGCCAAAATATTTCAGCTGCAGCTGAAATATTTTCACTGCAGTCGAAATGTTTACACTGCTATAGAAAACTTTGCGATGCAGCCCCTTTTTTCAGGCCTCTTGGGTCCGCTTCTGCGCTGCAGCCAGTGGTGCAACTTTGGGTGGTAGGCATGCCCGGTGCCCGAAAATTTTCGGGCACGGCGGGCATGTGTCATTCGCCGCCCGTCTGAGATATTTGGTCGGGCACGGGCTCAGGCAGCCCCAAAAAAATCAATTCTGGCTGCCCGCCGCCGGTGGAGAAGTCGACCTTGCCGCCCGCCGGATTTTTTTTTGAATTTTTCGGCGTAACCCGATTTTGCCCGAATTTTACCCGATTTTTGCCTAAATTTTTTTGACTGTTAGCCTGAATTTTGCCCATTGCCCGAAAAGGCCTGAATTATTTTTACCGTTAGCCCGAATTCTGCCCGAATTTTGAACCCAACGGATTTTTTTTGCCCGACCCGACCGCCGCCTGATTTTTGCCCAAAAATTCAAATCCAACGGCTATTTTTCTTACCGTTGCCCGAATAGCCCGAATTTTTCCCGACCCGATCCGAGTGCCTGAATTCTACTAGCCGTTGGAACCTAATTTTTGGGGGAAAATATATTTTTTTCAAGCCAAAAAATTTTCTATAAATACCCCCCCTCCCCTAACCATTTTCCTCACCCAAAAACTCTCATTCTCTCTCAATTTCTCACAATCTCTCTCAAATCTCTCTCAATCTCTCTTAATCTCTCTTAATCTCTCTCAAATCTCTCTCAAATCTCTCTTAATCTCGCTTAAATCTCTCTCAATCTCTCTTAATCTCTCTCAAAGCGCTCTCAATCTCTCTTATTTTTCATATTGGCTTCTTTTGAATATGGTGGTGATATTCCCATTGGTGCCCAATTCAACATCGAAGAAGAGTATTTCCTAATGTTTTTCAAACGCAAGAATCTCAAACTACGGAAAGAGTTGCTGAGGAAACTGTAAATCCAAGCCCTAGTGGACGTATTAGAGGTCGTGAACGTAATGGTGGTGACACTGGTGGGTGTGGAGGAGAGGCAAGCGGTAGTGCTAGTGCAAGTGTTGCAAGTTCTAAGAAGAAATGCAAGCGCACCTCAACAGTTTGGGAGCACTTCAACACATTCGAGCAGCTCGACAATAACGGTAACATTAAATACATAGCTCAATGTAAATATTATGGTGATAAATTACAAGGTAACACTATTCACGGCACTACACACTTGAGAAGACACTCTGAAAAGTGTCTTCAAAAGTAAGGAGGCGGAGCCGATCTCCGCCAAACACAATTATCGTTTGACTGCCAAACCCACGGTCTAAGCACGTGAAAATACAATCCGCAAGTTGATCGTATAGAAATGGCACGATTAGTAGCCATATTAGATCAACCACTTAGTTTTACTAAACAAAGAAATTGGCAGCGTTATATTAAAATTGTACATAATCCTAATGCACAATTTTTTTCTAGAACTACTCTTTGGAAAGATGCATTAAAATTATATAAACAAGAAAAAGAAGCATTAATAAACCTTTTACACTCTACTAGTGGTTGCGTTGTGTTAACGGTGAATATTTGGTCTGCCGTTGCCAACAAAGATTATTTAGCTATAACCGGACATTATTATAAAGGTTTTGACTTGGATAAGAGAATCTTAGGTTTTAAATGTGTTATAGGATCACATACTACCAATTTAATATATAACACCATTTTATCTATCATTGATGAATATAGTTTAAGAGATAGAATAATGGCCATAACATTAGATAATGCAACTGCAAATACTAAAGCAATAGAACTTTTTGAAAATGATTTAAATTTATTCGGTAATAATGATATATTTCACCAATGTTGTGCATGTCATATAACTAATTTAATAGTAAAATCCGGTTTAAAATCAATGTCATGTCATATTAAAAGAATTAGAGATAACATTGCTTGGATTTAAGGTAGTAATAAAAAAAAATACAAGATTGGTTTAGATTTCTACAGGCATGTAATCAAAATCCTAAAGCATTAGCCTTAGATATGCCCATAAGATAGAACTCCACTTATATAATGCTTGAACAATGCATCCCCTATAAAGATGCTATAACAAATTATGTTAGTGCAAAATTAGGACTAGGATTTATAGATGAAACTGATTGACAAGTTCCCAAACTCTTGTTTAACTTTTTAGGTAGATTTCACAAAGTTACCTTAAAGCTTAGTGGAACTTATTACCCAACGTCACCATTAGCGTTAGGAGAACTTTTAAGAATGTCTATTTTATTTAGTGAATTTAGGACACA
Source organism: Morus notabilis (assembly GCF_000414095.1). Taxonomy (NCBI): domain Eukaryota; kingdom Viridiplantae; phylum Streptophyta; class Magnoliopsida; order Rosales; family Moraceae; genus Morus; species Morus notabilis. The sequence continues at coordinate 76,408 of NW_010357095.1, read as the reverse complement.
CGAGATTTTAGGAGTTCCAATCGCCTCTATGGAAAAGAAGTTTTAAAAAAATTGGTCTAAATTACCCATGTTGTATGGTTTCAGTGTTATTTTCGACCCTAGATTAAAATTAGAAGGTTTAGAAAGTGGATTAGATAACTTAGGTGAATTTTTAGCTATCGACAATACTGACCAATTTCCTATTATAAAGGACTAAATATTTTCTTTATATAGTTCTTATGAAAGTAGGTTTAGAAACACACCTCGTGTTGAACAACCGCAACAACGAGACGACAATCTGCATTCATTCTTGAATGTTTTCGGGTTGTCTAAAAAGAAGAAGAAGATGACGATGACGACTCAAGGTCAAGAAGAATCTGGGAGTGGATCTTCATCAAGAGGTGGCGGCAACAGTGGCAGTTTCAACGAGTTAATGACGTACCTGAGTGATGGCTTAGTTGTAGACAGTACTGAAATGTTTGATTTGGTTCAGTGGTGGTGGGCACGAGCATTAACTTGGCCGATCCTAACACGACTGGCAATTGATATTTTTTCGATCCCGGTCTCCACTATTGCAGCCGAACAAGCATTCAGTACAACCGGCCGAATACTTGAAGAACGGAGAAACGCATTGCAACAGGGTAGTGTTAAAGCTTTGGTGTGCATCAAGGATTGGGATCGTTCCGACCAATGCTTACACGATACAATCTCACCGGCAAGCCAATAATGGATTGATGAATTTAATAAATTAACTTTTAATTTTCAAGACGATCCTTCTGTTTCAAATTAAATTTTATTATTATAATTTGTTATCAAGTTTTTATCCCAATTGGGTTTTTCTTGGTAAGGTTTTTAACAAGACAATCATGAATTACAAATTTAAAAATCAATAAAGAAATAATTTTTTTTATACAGTTCGTGTGTTTATTTCAAATTTCAAATTGTAATATATATATATATATATAAATATAATAAAAAAAATATTAAAATTTTCAGGCAGTTTGGTCGGGCAACGGGCAGCCCGACCGGGCACGAGCAGTCGAAGCCTGTCCATGGGGAAATTTGGGTCGGGTTGGGCAGCCCAAATTTTCGGGCAGTTTGGGCTCGGTAATCGGGTAAAACTTCAAACTTTTCGGTGGTCGCGAGCGACCTGTCCAAAGTTTCAGCACTAGCTGCAGCGGGAAAACACCCGCTGTAGCAGAAATTCTGTAGAAAAATAGTATTTTCATGAGGTTATGTGATCTGAAACGTCTCTAATCATTACATCCATTGGTGATATTTTTTCATACATATCTGCACACCAATTAGCAATAGATATAACTATTATAATAAGTGTATTAATCCCTAAAAAGATACCTTTACATTGAAAATGTACCTTTATGTGAATGGTTGTAATGTTTAAATATGATGCATTCATTCATGAAGTGGCACCTCTGTCTTTATTAATTTTCTAGAAAATTTACAGACTTAATTAAATGTTCTAAAACTTAATATTATTGCTTGATATTGTGTTTAAGGGTTTATTGTATCTTGAAGGTAATTTGCCATTAAAATTCATTAGCAAACTTTGAGAAGTGAGGGTAAATAAAATCTTAAAGGAAAGCATTTCTATACGCCCAAAACCCTCTCTTATTTTATGCATTATTTTCACCTTCTACACTCAAATTCTCCAATATGGACGGTGGGATATTGTGTGGGGATGGGTCACATGTTTAACTGTGAAAGCTGATTAGGGTTTGGGGTTTTTTTTTTTTTTTTTGTCAGCAACCGCAAGTAAAGCCAAGAGGAAGAAGAAGACCTTTTTGAGGTTTTTTTTTTATTTTTTTATCGACTTTAACCTATCAAGCTTTTTCTTTTTCCTTTTCATTATTATTTTTTTTATTATTCTTTATTATTTTCTTAACGTAATCATTTTAATAAAGTTAAACGGCATGACAAGTTGGTGATTTTGTTAAAATTATAAATAGAAATAAACGGAGGGGTATTTTAAATGGTTTTCTGTAAATTAGGATATGTTTTGAATTTTTTTACAAAATTAGAGACTTAAGAAACGTTTAGTTTATAGATTAGAATCATGAGATTATAACTATTTTTGATTTATTTGTATTTTTTATGAGAGAAAACAATATAACTAACTATGAACCATGATTCAAATCATAGTATGAATTCCCTTACTAAACGTCTCCTTACATATTTTACGAGGCATTTATAAAAATAATTTTCATTTTTTAATACCTGTGAAAAACGTTGTCGTTTTGGAGCTTTTGTGGATGGGGTTGGATGGGTGGAATTTGGCCAAAATTTGCCAACCTCCTCTTCAGTTCTTTCGTTCGACAAAACTCCTAAAACTCATCCGTGCGCCGTTCGTCGCAAACGCCTCAGCCTCCGTTCGCCGCCGCCCCCTCTCTTGTGCCGTTCGTTCGGCCAGCCTTCCAATCCTCGCCGTCACGCTGTGGGTGAAGCCGTGAAGGTTAGTTCCTTTCAACTTTCTCTGTCAGAATGTTTAATAAGATTGGTAGTTTAGTAGTTTACAAAGGAAAGTGAAAGAAAATTGTTGAGATTGAGAATGTGCTCTGCGGTTCTTTGGGAATTTATGTTCTTTGCAAGGAAAGTGAAAGAAAATGGTGGAGATTGAGAATGTGCTCTGCGGTTCTTTGGGAATTTATGTTCTTTGCAAGCTAAGTGAAAGAAAATGGTGGATATTGACAATGTGCTCTGGGGTTCTTTGGGAATTTGTGTTCTTTGCAAGGAAAGTGAAAGAAAATGGATTGAAACTGGAAGTTGTGCACAGAATCGGAAACTACTGTAATTTGTATCTTTTGGTTTAGTTTGCTTCAATTGATTCCTTCGTTTGCGTTCTTTTTGTTTAACTTCTGTTGTTATATCATATGGTTCAGAATCGGAAAGAACAGATTAGACTTGAAAGGGTCCTGTTTGGTTGGCTCAATACCGCCAGGTTACAAAATCGATCACCGGCGGTCAGTTAAACCAGCCGAAACTTGTCCCGGCGTTTCGGTTTCGGTTCCACATTTCTGAAAACCGGACAAATCGGTTCGGCGGCGGAACCGACGGTTTTAAGCCGATGAGCAGTCATGTTTACAGATACAGATGCCTTCCATTGTTAGTAGTGTTTTCTCTCTCTTAAATTATGTTTCTGCTGTTGATGTGGTGGTTCTCTGCTATATCATCAAATGTAGTAGCAAGCAGCTCTTTCATCATAACTAATTCTTGTTGTTCACATGATTGTTGTGTTTGTATGTTGCTCTTGTAGGCAACATATTTGACGAGAATATTACAATAGACAACAAACTTATAAAGTCAAGCAGGTAGAGTATATTCAAAGATCCTGTTAATCTACTGGAAATTCATGTGCAGTGACAGAAGCTAATCCATGCTTGGCCCTGTTTCTGCAGATGGCCTTGTACGCGATCATATGCAGACCCAGTGCAGGCTTTTGAAGACCAGAACAGCAGTGAATCGGTCACTATTAATGAGACCTTTTCTAACATCTCAAATGGGAAGCACCTTCCGAAGAAGAATGGTTAAGTATAGTTCTCAAATTTTCTCCCCCATTCTTGTAAAATCTTGTACAATAAATGCTATGATGAGATAAACTAGAATTAGGAAACGGACATGAGCTTGCAATGTCTTCTAGAGATGTCAAAAGGCCCGTGCCGGGCTGGCACGGCCCTTCTAATCCCAGGCCCGTGGCGGGTTTGGGCCGGTCTGGCACGACCCTGCACAAGGCCGGGCCTGAGGAGAAACCCTCAAACCCAACACTGGCTCTCGGCCCTAGTCCATAAGGGCCAGAGCTAGGCCCGGGCCCAGGCCCTTCACAGGCCGGCCCATGCCATTTTATTTATTTTTACAATATTAATTAAAAATATATATATCACATACCCTCAAAAGATGTGATTTTATTGAATTGAGATAATACGAATAAATACACATAAATGACTGCCTCGTTAAAAACATTGTCAAGTAAAACTCGTGGGGAGATCGGGCAAAACCTTAGCGAAGGAAAAAATAGTGCAGTATTCTAAAATGGCAAATTACACTGTTGAAGAATTGCTTCTAGAAGATTCTGTTATGTATAAGTTTGAAAAATATTCTTGAATTGAATCATCTGTAGTGTTGTTTTCGTCTTCTAGCATCTTTCTAGTCTTTAACGCACATTAGCCCCTCCAAGATATCCGGATACATTCTGCTCTTCTCGTCAAGAATTCAGTTTGTTGCACTAAATGCTTGCTTCGATGCTACCGTTGAGACTGGAGTTGTCAGAATGTCACGTACTATTATGGACAATGTTCGAAAACGATTGGTCTTTGTTCATCCACCACTGTAAGATGTCCAGTTTGTCATCATCAATTACAAAATTTGATTCAAAATATTTCACTAACTCGGTAGACGTTTGTGTTGATGACGATCTTGACACTTTCTCTGTCTTCTTAAGAAGCTCCACAATGAACCTTTGGGTCTCGAACTGCTTCTTGTCGTCAAAGTTCCCTGTTCTTTTGACCTAATCCGTATTTTACTTCATACAAATCAAATAATAATTCTAACATTTTCCTAGCTTCGGCAATAGTTAGTTGCATATCAATACCTAAATTTTCTGCCGTAGTAGACATCAAAGATTATGTCTCATCTAATCCGCATCTACTATCTAAAATGGTTGCTAATGCATATAACATATGACAGCTAACCCAATAATTTTTAAACTTAGCTTCCATTAGCTTAACTATCATTCTAAAAAGTTCAGTATCCTTATATAAGAAAATATTTCTGAAATATTAAATAGTTGATGCAAAGGTAAATGTGCAGTAGGATAATAAACTCTAAAAAGTAATTCAGTTGCATTGTAGAAAACTTTTAAAAATTTCAAAAAGTACTCACCAATTTTTCACTCTGTATCGAAAATTAAATGCTCACCGTGCTTACTGTTCATGTACGTTGTGATGATCTGTTGATACAGAAGTGTAGTCTTCAACATTAAGTAGGTGGAGTTCCACCTATATCTCACATCAATTGGAAACTTTCTTAGGGACGTCTGATTGTTCTTGTAATATTGTTAGAATTCTTGGAGCCGAGCTCTAGAACTAGATATGGAGGATAAAGATTCTCTAATATTTGTCAGATGAGAGGAAATATGTTCAATTCCTGCTTGTATTTATTTGTGACACACACTTCGTTGATGAAAAATTTCTCCACCAAAAGGCAGTTTCAAATTAAGTTTAAACATGTTAATTGCAATCCTTAGCTAACGCATTATAAAAAATAATAGTTAAAATTTTATATTCTATCTCGTAAAACTTAAAAATTTTCATTATTGTTCCAAAAATAGCGTTTGCGTTATGAGGAAATGGACATAAACGACAACTTTTTATTCTCTTTTGTAAAACCCATTCCTCGTCGACAAAATGTGCTGTGACGCATAAATATCTAATTTTATTACACGCCTCTCAAATATCAGAAGTACAAGATATAGTAGCATTAAAAGACCTAAAATTATTAACTAGAGATTGTCTAATTACATAAAACATTTTCATGCAATCAGAACGAGTTGTGTTTCTACTACCTGTTTAACTTGCAGGCAGAATGCCGTCTGTATGAATTCTTCAACCGCCACATCATTTGCAAACGAAAAAGTTAATTCGACGCTAGCTAAAAATTTAGCTAGTATCGCACGAGCACGTTGTGCATTGTATGTAAAATTTTGCAACCCTTGTGACGTGAGTGATAGTGTTTGTTGGCAGGAGTCTACACACCCACCATGGTGCAACGGCATACGTGCTTTTCAATATCTATTCAGATGACCAGTACCCCCGCCATTTTTATTAGAAAAGTGATTTTTACAATATTTACATACCGAATGAATTTTCATTTCACCTGTTTTTAGATTTGGTCGGGACTTCTCTGTGACATGCTGCCATGCGGGAGCAGTTCACGGTCTTTTTCCCTTGCTACATTCTCCAACTTCCTCGTTGTACACTGAAGCATTATCAACCGGAACAGTTTCTGGTTCAATGGGATTGGAGTTGTGGGCCAACATTTCATCCTTGTAAAATGGCTCATCACTAAGCTCAGAGAACATAGCGAGATCAGGGAAGCGTGGTGGGAAGGCGGATCGTGTATAATAAAAATTTTCACAAAACTTTTGAGATACTCTATAGATTATATTAATTTATGCACGAATAAATTAATCACATTAATTTATATGTCAAGAACTCAATTAGGAAAATACCTGGAAGCCGACTCGGATTATAACTTGAGTTCTTTGACCACGAACAGTCCTTGCTCCAATCTTTGTGTTTAGAAAACTAAAGTCTTCCATGTCAATTTCTTGATTCCACGTAGACGTGTGTGTGGGCACACGTGAGACAAAACTGGTTTTAAAAAACACTCGAATTTCCACAAATACCAACGCATGCACGATGTGAAATTTTTAGGAGAAAATTTTTTCCTCTCTCTTTATGTTGAGAATTTCGGCCACACTAACTAATTAGGGCAGAAAAATGTTTTCTAAAATTGTATTCACAATTTTCTATCATTCTCATATTTAAAGAGTATAAGTCAAACTTTAAAAAAGAATCAAATCTCTATCTTCTATTTGAATTTGGAACAAAAAATCTCCTACACCTTATCTTTTAAGTGGCCGGCCACCCTAGGATTTTTCATCCCTGTGTGTGGCGCCAATTGCAGATAGGGAAGGAAGAGAAAATCATCATTTATCCTGTAGTCCAATTTTAATTCAAATTCAAATTCGAATTTAAGTCAAACTTAAATTAATTTGAATTCTAAATTGAACAACTTATCAAATAAGTTTAAAATGATAAATTTAAATTATGTTCACAATTCAAATTCAAATTTAAATAATCACATTATTTAAATAATAATTAATTCTAAATTAATTATTTTTTGAGTATTTAATTTTAGAATTCTGTAATTCTAAAATTCCCATTTTATCCTTTGTGTCTGGTAGAATTACAAGGACGACGCGGGGACTTATGGACCTATAATCTCGAGCTCCAATAAAATTAATAATTAATTAAACACTTTAATTAATTAATTAATTCTATTAATTCTAATAGTTACTCCACTATAAACTTGGAATTGAACTCTCGAAATTATAGACATTAATTACTTCTAAACTGTGAAGTGTCCATTTGATATAGTCATTGCATATAGATCAATCCTCCATAAATAATTCATAATTAGAGTCAGGTAGAATCCGTTAACCTCTCTAATTATATCTGCATCCTTGAGTACCTTTGACTCTCTAATGGATAGTGATTCATAAAACACATTCATGAATCAGAGCGCTCTTACTAATCCAAGTACCGAATCAACACTCACGAGAATTATTTATCTTCTTCTTTCTCAAGAAGGAATGGATTCCATCTCGTATAATAACATTATCGGCTACCTATTTCATCATGTCTCCAAAATATAAGGAATAGTATTCAGGGTCTCAGAATCCGTACCGAGTAAATCAAAAGACATAAATCCATAAATAGGAGTTTGTTAAGAACTCAGGATTAAGAACATTCTATATATGACCATCGGTAGACTCAATTAGAATTTCTATGCTTAACGGAAATTATTAGAAATTCATATTGTGTTTGTGTCACTGTTCCACTCAATCTCATTATGCGAAATACACTCATTCAATATCTCACCATATTAACAGTGCAGATAGCACCGTTCCATTCTAAATGGGTATGACATGTATTAATAATGTTTTAATTAAAGATTCTAAACTTTAATTAAATTCATTATTAACAATGTTTTTTATTATTATCGTCAAACAATATCCTCTCGTGTATAACACTTATATACTATGTTTAAGGTTACATAAATAATCACGGAATTTTTATTTAATATTCATAAAATATTCATAAATATATGCACATAAAATGATGAATAAATTATTTTATTATTTAAATAATAAATATCTTATTACATCTTATGCTTTTAGGACACTATTCCCAACACTTGATACTTTGGGTACGAAATAAACTATCAATTTAGATACGTAGTGGGTCTTTTTCACTACGCATAACTATTTTATTTTATATTTTGATAATCTGAACTATTAGATTTTTATCAAGGTTTGTTTCATTTATCTTACTGATAGAGTTTGATTTCATATCTTATCACAAAGCTCTCTTTTTCCGTTTTCCTTTTTGTCCCTACAAGTTGTATGTTGCATCTTTCACAACTGTTATACATAGTTGTATTCATGTCCTTAAAATGACGGTCATTTCTCAGTGGAAGATTTAGCACTCAAATACGGAGGAATCTCTTTCTTTAGCTTAATGGATAATCGGGTTGCGCTGATGGCTAGAGAAATCTGAATCAAGCAAGCATTGTAGTGGTTGATAGTCTCATCTTTCAAAGATTTTTCGTTTTGAGAAACCTTTATTTGATGGATTTTTCGCACATTTACTCCCTAAACTTGTCTTGGTTTAGTAAATTGTCCCTCAATCTCTTAATTTTAATAAGTTAGCTCCTCAACTTGTAAATTTGTTGCAATACGCCTTGTTGACGGTGAAATTTCGTCAATAAGATTATGCCGGACTACCACTCGGTAGTCCGTCGAGTTACCAGTCAAAGCTGATTATATTATCGAGAAAGTGCAACTGGTTATACTTGTCTTCAAGGTATTTTGAGGTGGTATGGATTTGTCACTCAATGAAAAGAACACACGAGGTTATAGTAGTTCACTCTATAACAAAAGAGATACATCCACTTGTTATTGTATTTTCCTTTCTTCCTTCAATTGTTACAGAATTAGCCTCTCTCTTCTCTCTGGGACATTTTCCCTTTTATATCTCACAGATTACATATGGGGCGGACTGTGACAGGAGGTTCTCTGAAGGTTTCTCTCGAGTAGCCTATTATCCTACTTGCCTAGAACGTAGCCTCTCTGCACCTTTTGAGCTGTTCACTCACTCACTTCGTCCACTATTGCGGCTATGCGGATCTTCCGTGATTTCCATTGGTCCGTTTTAGGTGGTTTATGGGCAGGTAATCATTCTCTGTGCTACTGACCTTCTCTAAATCCAGAAGTAACCTAGGGATTTCTCCCTTGTCACCTCAGAGGTTATTCTTGGGATGTGGTCTAAACTTAAACATCCTGCCCTCTGCGTCTATATTATATTTCACAAGCCGCGGTCTCTATCCCGGTCGATCCTCCTGCGGTACCGCTGCCATAATGCCTTTCAAATCCTCCTAGCCATTATCCTACTGCAATAATTCTTGCTAAGAAGAATGCCCATGTTGTGGCAATTCCACCCAGAAGGTAATGGGTTACTCCTACAGCACGTCCTTGGACAATGCTCAAGGCTCTAGGCTGGTCTGCAAAGAACGAATCATGTAGGCCTCGACTGCATGTAGGGTCGACAGTTGCATGAATTGTCTCATACGATCAGCCGTTTCACAATTGGGGGAGGGGAAAATGAGCTTTAGACGTCGACCGCTGTCTGACGTGGCGGGTGAGGGCCACGGGGAGCTTGGTTGTCGTCCGACGTGTCAAAGCATATTTTCCCACACAACACGCCTCATTTTAAATTAGTGTCAAAAAAGCACGTTAAGCAAAAAATTTCAACATCCCAATACAAATGCAGCACAAATCTTTCAATATCTCAACTTTTAATATTTTAAATCTAATAAAAAATTTGAGAAAATTTAGTTAAATGGGATACATTGCATTAAATTTATAAGTTTGGGGGGCAACTTACTAAAATTAAAAGTTTAGGGGGTATTTTGCTAAATCATGACAAGTTTAGGGAGTAATATTTGTGTCAAAAACCCATTACTTGATAGTAGAATGATGACGCTGAAAATACACTACTAGAAATACAAGGTATAATCGTTTTAGTTTTGCCTTTACAGATGGCTAAACTGTGGAAGAACCAATGAGAGATTGTTTGTACTGCTTTGGAAGAAGCAATCCGATGGTTCCTTTCTGTTGTTTCTTGTGTTATGATTGCAGATTGCTTATTAAGTTATTGATGAATTCCCATTATTCTCTCATAAAAGGAAAAGATTATCTACCTGAGGTTTAATATATATATATATATATATATATATACCTGAAGAACCATCTTGTTTTCTTCTTGGCTTTTTAATGTATTACTGAAATTTTTGACAAAATTTTTGAGCCATCGAAATCTTTTCTACGAAAATGTAACAATTGAAAAGCTAATTAAGATTTATTTTCTTCTTTTCCATTATGGAGTAATTGAGATTTGGCGGAATATATCTCAAAATTTTGGGATGTGCGGCGATTTTCACCTTAAGATTAGATGGCCTTTTCATTTTAACCAAATCGCTCAAAATTTTAGAACGTAAAGAAGCCACCAACATCGAAAGAAAAGATTGAATACATGCGAAAGCAATCACGGTTATAAGAATCCCAAACTACTGTGGACGATGAAGGAAAAAAGAAAAACATAAAATCAACAATCTTTATTTTTTAAAAGAAAATACAAAACATAATTTTTAATATATTGGGTAAGAATCATTGATCGTGCATGATACAATTTTTTGAGCTTTGGTAACTAGTCAGCATATATGGTTGTATATGTTATGATGGATGATTTATATAATGTACATCTACATGTCACTTTTAATTATTTCATGATCACAATAGGACCTGGACTGCCAAATGAACAGTAGAAGATTGAATATCCTTGCATACCTAATGCGAGAATGAATATTGGAATATCATAGAAAAGGCATGAAAAACCACGTCATAAGTTGAACGTTGAAATTAAGCTGATTAATTGCCTAGATTCTCTTAATGAACTATAAATTCAACAAAGCCAAATATCTGTTAGCTAACCCTTGAACTTTTTTTTCACCAAACGATAAATCTTTTTTTTTTTTTGGTTTGCGAACACTTACATATATAAATATAGTCAATGAAGCAATTGCATGGAACTTATAGTAACCGATGGGGTGGAAGAACCTTGAGCTTTAAGCATTCGATCAGCGCTTGAGTTATGATCTTCACCAGCATTGTTTCTCAAAGGGACAAGCAAGTCAGAGAGTATGATCTGAAGAGAAGAAACTTTCTCTTTGAGCTGAGAATTCTCCTGGAGAATCTGCTGATTACAATCCAGCAACTGAATGAGCTTCTCCGAGAGCTGTCGATTCGTCGTCTGGAGCTGGCCCACCAGGTACTGAAGCTCTTCTATCTGCATTTTCCTTCTCATTCGCGACCGGCGAGCTGATTCTCTATTTGATATCATCCTCTTCAACCTCCTTTCATTGTTGACCACAACGCCAACGCCCACTTCTCGGCCCCGACCAATCTCTCTCGAGTCATCCGTGGTGGAGTCATCATTTCCGGGGGACATGGAAAGGTTGTTTGGGAAGAGCCTGGCAGCGGTACTGATGGCAAATGGGAGGATGGGGTCTGAAATGTTACTACTCTGAGAATTAGGGTTTTGTTGGGAGAGAGAATAGTGCCCTAGATTGACCAATTCTAATGCATGCTTGTTAATTGTGCCCGGATAGTATTGGGGTTGTTTTTGTGTGAGAGAAGCTTTCAATTCATTATTTTTTTCCATAGCTTTGAGAAAAAAATAATCAATTTAGGTTTGATATATAGAATAAGAGGCAAAGAGAGATTATATAGTAAAATTATCTTAGTGTTAATGTTGGTATTAATCTTGGTATTAATGAGCATTATGTTTTTAGTTAGTTTTAGGTGAGAGTGCCTAGGTTGGATTCCACGTATGGTTTGCCGGAGCATAAACGAGTATGTTTTGTGTAAGTAAGTGATTATGGTGGGGAATTAATTTAGACAAAGACGCTAATTTAAACATTTTAAATACCTTTTGTCATCTCGTGTGTGCATTGTGTGTGTGTAATTATACATATTATACAACTATATATAGTCTACATTTTTTAATGAGCAAAGCTGCTAGTTATGCTTTTTCTATATGTAGTGTAATGGATCGATATTTTCGGTGAAAACAATATATATACCTCATGCCTGCATTAAGCAAGATCACGATATCATAAAGACCTATGAAAAATTCCATTACAAATACTAGAATTTAATAGATCAAAACCAGATCAAAAAACTATGGTTCCATTACCTAAATGATCAATAATTAGAATGCATTAATTAGTGGGATAGAAAATGAACACCAGATCCAATTAGTTTGTTAGAGATTTAGGATTCATGAAGAGAATTAAACATTAGATAAATTAAGAGAGGAGGGCTAGTATGGTCTCGAATACTATATATGTGCCCTTAGAAAGAGAAATATCATGAAAATCAAAAAGATCATTTTAATTAGAATAATTTCATAAATACCTCTTGAATTATATATTCTAGTTCAACATCCCTCCTTAATTTTAAAAAGAGTTCATTTCACCCTTTGAACTATATAAAATCATTCGAAATATCCATCCCTTCTCTCTCCTTCTGTATATATAATACTATCAAATGCTACTATTGCACTACTTATAATTTCATAAACTCTCTTTAAATATTAATTTTAAGTCAACTTGCTTCAAACTATTGATTTTGTGTCAACTTGTCCCCCAATTTAAAAGGGGGGCAAGTTGACAAAAATTAATAGTTCAAGAGGCATGATGAAATTGTTGGTAGCCGAATCGAATTCGGATGTAGAAGCGTGGCGGGGAAGCGGATCAAGTATAACAAAAATTTTCACAAAACTTTTGAGATACTCTATAGATTATATTAATTTATGCACGAATAAATTAATCACATTAATTTATATATCAAGAACTCAATTAGGAAAAATACCTGGACGCCGACTCGGATGATAAGTTGAGTTCTTTGACCACGAACAATCCTTGCTCCAATCTTTGTGTTTACAAAACCAAAATCTTCCACGTCAATTTCTTGATTCCACGTAGACGTGTGTGTGGGCACACGTGAGACAAAAACAGGTTTGATTAAACACTCGAATTTTCCACAAACACCAACGCATGCACGATGTGGAATTTTTTGGAGAAAAATTTTCCTTCTCTTGCTCTTAGGAAAATTCGGCCAGCCCTTTATTAATTAGGTTAAAAAATTTCGTCTCGCGTAATTTTTCATCATCCCTTATTTACAGAGTAGAAGTCCAACTTCTAGAATGAGTCAAATCTCTCTCTCCTGTTTGAATTTTGAATAAAAAATTCTCCTCTACCTTATCTATTGTCGCCGGCCATATTAGGGATTCCTATCCCTGTGTGTGGCGCCAAATTACGGATAGGGAAGGAAGAGAAAATCATCCTTTATCCTGTAGTCCAATTTTAATTCAAATTCAAATTCAAATTTAGGTCAAACTTAAATTAATTTGAATTCTAAATTGAACAACTTATGAAAAAAGGTTAAAAGGATAAATTTAAATTATGTTCATGATTCAAATTTAAAATTTAAATAATCACATTATTTAAATAATAATTAATTCTCAATTAATTATTTTTTGAGTATTTAATTTTAGAATTCCATAATTCCAAAATTTCCATTTTGTCCTTTGTGTCTGGTAGAATTACAAGGACGACGCGGGGACTTATAGACCTATAATCCCGAGCTCCAATAAAATTAATAATTAATTAAACACTTTAATTAATTAATTAATTCTATTATCTCTAATGGATAGTGATTCATAAAACACATTCATGAACCAAAGCGCTCTAACTAATCCAAGTACCGAATCAATACTTAAGAGAATTATTTATCTACTTCTTTCTCAAGAAGGAATGGATTCCATCTCGTATAATAACATTCCCAGCTACCTATTTCATCATGTCTCCAAAATACAAGGAATATGATTCAGAGTCTCAGAATCCGTACCGAGTAAATCAAAAGACACAAATCCATAAATAGGAGCTTGTTAAGAACTTAGGATTAAGATCATTCTATATATGATCATCGGTAGACTCAATTAGAATTACTATGCTTAACAGAAATTATTAGAAATTCATATTGTGTCTGCGTCCCTGTTTCACATAATCTCATTATGCGAAATACACTCATTCAATATCTCACCATATTAACAGTGCGGATAGCACCGTTCCATTCTAAATGGGAATGACATGTATTAATAATGTTTTAATTAAAGATCTTGAACTTTAATTAAATTCATTATGAACAACGTTATTGATTATTATCCTTAAACATTGTCCTCTCGTATATAATACTTATATACAATGTTTAAGGTTACATAAATAATGACAAAATTTTCATTTGATATTCATAAAATATTCATAAATATATGCACATAAAATGATGAATAACTCTTTTATTAATTAAATAATAAATATCCTATTACATCTTATGCTTCTAAGACACTATTCCCAACAATCTCCCACTTGTCCTAAAGCAGGTGTGTCATGTCTTTAATCCTAAGTCCATCTAAGTGCCGATCAAATACATTCAATGGCAATGTCTTGGTGAACAGGTCAGCAAGGTTGTTCTCTTACGCAATCTTCAAAACCGCTACATCGCCTATATCCACAATGTCTCTGATCAGGTGATATTTCCTTTCTCTATGTTTCGCACTCTTTTGGCTTCTAGGTTCCTTTGAATTAACCACCGCTCTATTGTTGTCACAGTAGAGCTTAATTGGCTTATCCATATCTGGATCTACTTCCAGATCAGTTAAGAACTTCTTGAGCCATGTAACTTCTTTTGTAGCTTCACAAGCTTCAACATATTCAGCTTCCATGGTAGAGTCAGCAACACACTTTTGTTTTACACTTCTCCATACCACGGCTCTTCCATTAAGAGTGAACACAGATCCAGATGTCGACCGTCGACTATCTCTATCCGATTGGAAATCAAAATCCGTGTATCCAGTGAGAGACAAATCTACTCCGGAACATACCAATATATAGTTTCTCGTTCTCCTATGATACTTGAGAATACACTTTACTGCAACCCAACGATCTAATCCTGGGTTGGACTAGTAGAGACTGACCACTCCCACTGCATAGTAGATATCTGGTCTTGTACACAACATGGCATACATAAGGCTTCTCACGACCGAAGCATAGGGATACCATCTCATATCTTTTTCCTATTGTGGGGTCTTTGGACATTGCTCCTTAGAAAGATGAATACCATGCCTAGAAGGCAAATTCCCTTTCTTGGAGTTTTGCATCGAGTACCTAGACAACACTTTGTCTATATAAGATGCCTGTCACAATGCCAAAAGCTTTTTGTTGCGATCTCGAATAATCTTAATCCCAAGAACATAGCTTGCCTCTCCCAAATCTTTCATTTGGAATTGGTTGGCTAACCACTCCTTTACATCTGTCATCAATCCCACATCATTCCTAATGAGTAGGATGTCATCGACGTAAAGAATTAAGAAGACCACTTTCTCTTATTTCTTGTACTTGTAGAATCATGGTTCATCAATGTTTTGATCAAATCCATAAGACTTTATAGCCTCATCAAACCTGATGTTTCATGATCTAGAAGCCTGCTTCAGTCCATAAATGGACCTCTGCAGTTTGCAGACTTTCTGCCTTTGGCCTTCCTCTATGTAACCCTCTAGCTGATCCATATAGATGGTTCCCTCAAGATAGCCCGTCAAAAAAGCTGTCTTCACATCCATCTGCCATATCTCATAGTCAAAATATGTTGTAATGGCCAGGAGGATCCGGATGGACTTAAGCATAGCTACTGGCGAGAAAGGTTTCTCATAGTCAACTCCCTCATTTTGGGGGTAACCCTTAGCCACTAGCCTTGCTTTATAAGTCTCTACTTTTCCATCCGCTCATCTCTTTCTCTTGAAGATCCACTTGCATCCAATGGGTTTTACCTCTTCGGGTAGATCTACAAGTTGCTAGACTGAGTTAGAGTGCATAGACTCCATTTTGAGTTTCATAGCTACTTACCATTCTTCCTTATCAGAATCATCCATCGCATCCTTAAAGGTCGATGGATCCTCCTTACCGTCATCAGCAGTGACGATTTGGACTTCTCTGGTATACTGGTCGGGTAACATGCTTACCCTCCCACTACGACGAAAGGCCCTACGAGTCTGATCAGGAACTGTGGTCTTTTCTCTGAGTGGTCCGACAACTCTTGTCAGTTGTGGTCCGGTCTCATCGGAAAGTAACTCTTCCAATACTATTTTACTTCTGGGCTTAAAATCTATCATATAGTCATGCTCCAGAAAAGTGGCATTTGTCGATACAAACACTTTTTGATCTTTAGGACTATAAAAGAAACCTCCTTTCGTCCCATCAGGATATCTTACAAACATAGACACTTCTGACTTGGGTTCCAACTTCCTAGTCTTTCCTTTCAGCACATGTGCTGGACACCCCCGTATACGCACGTGTCTCAAACTAGGTTTTCGACCGCACCACAACTCTAGGGTGTTTTAGGAATAGACTTAGATGGTACTCTATTCATAATGTAGGCAGCTATTCTTAGGGCATAACCCCAGAACGAAGTAGGCAATGAAGAATAACTCAACATTGATCTCATCATGTCGAGCAAAGTCCGATTTCGCCTTTCAGCTACACCATTTTGCTATGGTGTACCGGGTGTAGTCAATTGGGATACTACACCTTCTTCAATCAAGAAATCTCGGAACTCTTGGTCTAGGTATTCTCCCACTCAATCTGATCGAAGTGTCTTGATTGGTTTACCTAATTGTTTTTCAACTTCTGCTCGGAATTCTCTAAGCTTTTCAAAAGTTTCAGATTTCCGTTGCATTAGGTAAACATAACTATATCTCGAATAGTCATCAATGAAGGTGACGTAATATTCGTAACCTCCTCTAGCTTGGATGTTTAATGGTCCACATACATCTGAATGTATCAGCTGAAGGGGTTCTGTAGCTCTTTTTCCTTTCGCTATAAAAGGCCTCTTGATTATTTTACCTTCCAGACAAGATTCACAGACCGGAAGCTCACCAACTTTTAGTTCGCTTAAAGGACCATCCTTTATCAGTCTTTCAATCCTGTTTATGTTAATATGACCAAGCCTAAGATGCCACAGATATGTGTTATTGTCGTGAGAAATCTTTTGCTTTTTATTCTTAGGTTCGGCAACTCTGAACATTTCAGTATTAAGCAGTGAGTTAGGTATTAGTTTTATACAATATAAACCGTCATCCAGACGTCCAAAACAAATATTTAAACCATTTCAAGAAATATGAACAAATTCATTATCAAAATAAACTTTAAATAATTGTTCAAATACTTAGCCACAGAAATCAAATTTCTACGAATGTCTGGAATAAAATAAACATTGTTCAAAACTAAAAATTTATTTTCCCTAAAACGAAGTCTAACTTCTCCCACTACTTTTGCCGAAACTCTTGTGCCATTTCCCACTTTCATCGTGTAGTCCCCATCGACTAGCTCAGTGTAAGAACTAAGACTCTGCAAAGAAAAACAAACATGATTAGTTGCTCCCGAATCAATTATCCAGGCCAAGGTATCACCCTCTACTAAACATGTTTCAAGGACTAGTAAATCTGATTTACCTTGTTCCTTTTTCTTTTTCAGCTCCTCAAGATACTTGTGACAGTTTCTCTTCCAGTGCCCTTCGCCATTGCAGTGGAAACACTTTCCTTTTGGTTTCTGGATGGGGCCTTTACCCTTCTTGCGTCTCTAGTTCTTTCCTTTCTTCCCTTTCCCTTGGTTCTGGTTCTTTCTTTTGTTTTTACCAGAGCTTCCTGCAACAACAACATTCGCTTCTCCTCCCCTTCTCTTGTTGGTGGATTAGAAGTTTTGCAAGTCATTCATGAGTTCAGTGAGGTTGGACTTTTTCTTGTTCATAACAAAGTTGTTCACGAACTCATGAAAATCAGGGGATAGGCTTTCCAAGATGATGTCAACTTGGGTGGCTTCATCGATCCTGGCACCATTGAGCTCCGCATCATGGAGGTGATCAATCATGTTCAAAACATGTTCCTTGACTGAAGAACCTTTCTATTTGGTCATTCATGAAAGCCCTAACAGCATCCAAACGAGCCTTCTCAGAGGGAGCACCGAACATGGCTTCTAGAGACTCCATTATCTCATAAGCAGTCTCCATCTCCTCATGCTTCTTGCGAAGCACATCGCTCATACTGGCCAACATAAAGCACTTTGCTTTGTTGTTGGCCTTGATTCAACAATCATAAGGCTCCCTTACGGTTTTGGATGCATTAGCCGCGGGTTCTTGAGGACATTCCTCTATGAGGACAAATTTGTAGTCTTCACAGACCAACAGTATGTTCATGTTACTTTTCCACTTAGCATAGTTATCACCGTCTAATTTTTCAGTCGCAAGTAGTGTGATAAGAGGATTTGACATATTGCTAGAAATAAATAGAATATTCATCTAATCAATTTATGTGCATGAATATCAAGGCATGTTAATTTTGGCACAATTAAATATGATGCATGAAGCACATGAAAAATACATAAATCATGTTTTAATTTTAGGTGCCAACGCTAATCTAATTTTTCACATATAAAGTGTATGTTTGGGTAGTCAAGTTATATGCCAATTAGACCGAGACTCTTCTCAGTTAATAAATATAGTCAAAATATCTCATATTTTCATATTTATTAACTACAGTTATTTTTAGTCAAAATATAACCAACAAATTTGATTATATTTTATGAGTGTGACCCACCGTTTCAGATCCCATAGACTTAACTCTGGATCGCTACCTTTGGGTAGTCAATTCAGAAATACATCTTGAAATCTTATCTCTAGGAAGCCAACCTTGTTATTGATCTGGCAAGAACACTCTCCTTTAGGAGGGTGATTCAATGTCGCCGTAAAGCCCCTCTCTGGATCTCACGGTGTTGCGCTAACGACGGAGACTAGTGGGTCGTATTGTCATACAACCCTCTCCTACTCATTATTTTACAAATATGTATTTTGTTTGAAAAACATCTCATGGTTTTCAAATCGAAAAAAAAAACAATTTATTTTTCGGATATGTGAAATTCCAAAATTTAACTCTTAAATTGAATTTCAAATGTAACATTCTTTTGCAAATCAATTTTACAACTTAAATCAATTTAATCATATTAAATCAATTTTAGCGCAAGGTTCTTATTTTATTTTATTTTTCTAAAACCCTTTTATAATAAATAAAATGAATAATAACAAATGCGCGTATATGCATGGCATGTTATAAAACATATGAGTAGGCACAATTATATCTATATGGCATGTTATACACATGGATATATAATATATAATTATCAACATAAAATATAAATATATGCAATCGGCTATTGAGATGGATTTGACCGGGTCCCATGGAAAAATAAATTACAACAGAATCGAATAAATAAATAATTACAATAATTATATTCTTCAGTTACATCAACGGGTCTTCGATTCTTAAGTTCTTTATTCTTCGGCTTCATTCTTTGTCTTCGGGTTGAATTTCACATTCTTTGGGGTCCGGAACTTTTTCGGGTCTGTCAGCACGCATTACGAGGGTTTCAGAAACCATCGGGTCCATTCGGGGTCCAATTCCCGAATCTGGGCTGCCAGCCGCGCACCTAGGTACGTGCGCGCACGTGGGATGGCCGCACGCTATGCATACCTGCGCGGTCTGACCACGTGAACTATCCGTGCGCTGGCCGCGCCTGCGCGGTTTGACCACGCGCCTATACAGACTGTCCGCGCGCTGGCCGCGGGGTTGCGCACTCTGGCCGCGCGCTGGGGCGCGCCCTTTTGGGCGATTTCTGGAATTTTTTGGGTAGTTTCTGGGCATCTTCAAAGGCTTCAAACTTAATCTTCAAGGCCTCCTTTTGATTCAAAATCAAAACCCTAATTCTACCCAAAACCTAGAATTACAATAATTCTAATCCCGAATTAAATTACAAACAATTTATCAATGAATGAATATAACCGATCCATGGAACCTTATAATTAACGACCAAATCCACCATCCATACATTCATCAACATGAATTAAAATAAACATCCATAAATGCAAGTGCCTACCCATCACATACAAACATAATTAAATATCACATATTTAATATATCAATTTTGATTATCAAATAATCCAAGCATAAATTAATATCGTCTATAAACTGCTCTAATACCAATTGTTGGTAGCCGAATCGAATTCGGATGCGAAAGCGTGGCGGGGAGGTGATGAGTTGAATATGTGTTTACATTTGCATTTTCCCAACTCATTATTTTGTGAGTTTTTAGGAGTTATTTATGTGTTTTCAATTTATTTTGTAGGTTTGTTTCAGTTGGAGTCCATTGGTGATTTTTAGGAATTTTTGGAGTAAAATTGAAGAATGGGCGCTAAGGCTTTGTAAAGGGGCACCTAGGCTTCGAAGATAGAGGAAAAACAAGTTTTCCAGTACAACAAATCCGATAGCAAAGCGCCTAGGCGCCATAAAGTGGAGCCATGGCGCCAAAAATAGGTTCTCCAGTACTACAAACCCGAGAGCAAAGCACCTAGGAGCCATAAAGTCAAGCCATGGCGCTATGGAGAAGAAAATCGTAAATCGTAAATTTTCCGGGCAGCGCCATGGCGCCCAGGGATAGGGCCATGGCGCCACTTCAAATTTCTAAAGGCCTATGTTATGACGCCGCAGCGCCATTGAAGCAGAACCACGGCACCAGTTCGGGATTTTCATGTTTTAATCTCTAAATAATTACCAAAAGTGCCATTACGACCCCGAACCTATAAATAGGAATTTTTAGACTCAATTAGGTGAAGGCTGAGACTTAGAAAAGAGAAAGGAGAACTTTTCTACTGCAGAGGAGAAGACGAATCACCCGGGAACGGAATTCTGCTTCAATTCGTCAAAATAGTTTCTTCTTCTCTTCTCATGTTTAAGAATATTGTTAAGATGTTTTATCTTTTCATTATGTTCTAAGTTTCCTATTCTAGGGCTACGATGTAGCCGGATCATGATGTTTTGAATTATGTTATCATATCAATCGAAGAATTATTCATCCTAGTTGAGTTTTCATCACTGTTCTTAATGCTTCTAATTAATTGGCCACTAATTGGATGATTAGTTAATTCATAATGAAACCGGAAGGAGATTTATGTTTTTCGATCATTGTGTTGAATTCCATTGATTGCATGTAAGATAGGGATATACTTGCATGGTTGGTGTGGTTGCTACATGGAAATCCATAAAACTTAATGACTCTTTAATTGTTTGAAATTCACATAGAAATATAGTGGGTTAGCAATTAAGGAGATTTTTGATGTAACTCGGAAGGGAACATCGATTAATTTAGGGATTTTCGACTGTCAATTAAGGGGAATAATTTAAGATTGATTAGATAGATAATTCAAGGCGGAATGGTTTGGTGAAATCGGAAACCCTAGAGCTTGTTAATATTGAATTTTGATAATTACTTAAATTGTTAATTAGATTGCTTAGTTTTATTTATATAAAAATTCTCACTTGCTTGTTTCGTTCAAATAAAGTTAGTATTGATACAATTTCGGTAATTAATATTATTCAGTCCTCGTGGGACGATACTCATTTCTACGAACTTTACTACTTGATACGATAACATGCACTTGCGTTTGCGAAAATACGTAACATGTTTTTGGCGCCGTTGCCGGGGACTGATTCAAATATTAATATCGATACTAAGAATTCTAACTTTACTTTGGAATTATTTTCTTTTATTTACACTAGTTTGTGTTTTCTTTCTTCAGGCGTTTTCTTAGGTGTATGAGACGATCTGAAAGTTCTAATTTGATTCCTTTCGATTCAGAGATCGAGCGTACTTGTCGAAAGAATAGGAAGGACAAAAGAGAAGCTATCAGATAGTTGCAAGAAACCATGGACGGCGCTGGAAGAGTAGAAAATGACGTTAATTAGCAAGGAGCTAGAGACAACCAGCAACAAGCTGTAAACAATCGGGCATTACGTGACTATGGAATGCCCGTTGTTAATGAGGCACTTTCAGGTATAAGGCGGCCTGCAGTTCAAGCCAACAACTTTGAGATTAAGCCGGCTATTATCCAAATGGTGCAATCTAGCCAATTTGGTGGGCTCTCCAATGATGACCCTAACGCCCACATTGCTAGCTTCCTAGAAATCTGCGACACTTTTAAGAATAATGGTGTTTCTGATGATGCCATTAGACTGAGATTTTTCCCGTTTTCACTTCGAGACAAGGTAAAAAGTTGGCTAAACTCTCTTCCACCGGGAACCATTACTACTTGGGATGCTTTGGCCCAAAAGTTCCTAGCAAAGTTCTTTCCTCCTGCAAAAATAGCCAAGATGCGGAATGCCATTACCACCTTTACTCAACATGACATGGAATCGCTTTATGAGGCATGGGAAAGGTACAAGGAAATGTTGAGAAAATGCCCACACCATGGATTACCTGATTGGCTTCAAGTGCACACTTTTTACAATGGGTTGTGTGAAACAACTAGAACTCTTGTAGATGCAGCAGCAGGTGGAACTTTCATGAGCAAGACACATGAATAGGCCTATGAACTATTAGAAGATATGGCTGCTAATGCATATCAGTGGCCAGTGGAACGTTCAACACCAAAGAGAGCATTCAGAATTCATGAAGTTGACGCTTTCTCCGCACTCACTGCTCAAGTAGCCACATTATCTAAGCAGTTGGGTTCACTAACTGCAAATGCCATATACACTGCACCGGAGGTATGTGAGCTATGTAGTGGATACCATGCAAGTAACGAATGTCCAGTTGGCAACTCATTTGCTCCTCATCAATCTGAGCAAGCTCACTTTGTTGGAAATTTCAAGCGGCAGCAAAATAGTCCTTTCTCCAACACATATAATCCAGAATGGCGAAATCACCTGAATCTTTCATGGAAGAATAACCAAAATGTGATGAAGCCAGCTCCTGTCTTTCAACCTCAACAGCCTAAGGTGTCATTAGAAGATACTCTTGCTCAACTTTCTTTTAACACAAGTCAGTTTATGATAAGAACTGACGCTATACTTCAAAGACAAGAGACGACTATTCAAAATCAAGATGCGTCTATCAGAAACTTGGAGGTCCAGATTGGTCAACTTTCAATCATGCTCACTACACGTCCTCAAGGTTCTCTACCAAGCAACACAGAGACTAATCTAAAGGAGCATGTTAAAGCCATAACTCTTCAAAGTAGCAAGGAGTTAAGCGACCCTGTCGGAGTAGAAGTTGTTGATGAACCAATGAAAGAAGAAGAGTTGCCTAATCAAACTGAGAAGGAGCCTCTAAAATAAGTGGAGAAGCCAAAGTCAAAGCTTTTTCCCGATAATCCTCCACCACACAGGCCACCAATTCCATATCCTCAACGGTTTCATAAGCAAAAGTTAGATAAGCAATTTTCTAAATTTCTTGATGTGTTTAAGAAATTGCATATTAACATTCCATTTGCGGATGCTCTGGAAAAAATGCCCAGCTACGTGAAGTTTATGAAGGAAATCCTTTCCAATAAAAGAAAACTGGAGGAGTATGAGACAGTTGCACTTACTGAAGAGTGCAGTGCTATATTGCAGAAGAAATTGCCTCATAAGCTAAAAATCCCCGGGAGTTTCACTATACCGTGCACCATCAGAAACTCATTCTTTGACAAAGCCCTATGTGATCTGGGGGCTAGCATCAACTTAATGCCTCTATCCGTTTATCGGAAGTTAGGTTTAGGGGAAGCGAAACCGACAACAATTTCTCTACAATTAGTAGATAAGTCAATCAAGTATCCAAGGGGAATCATCGAGGATGTTTTAGTAAAAGTGGATAAGTTCATCTTCCTGGCCAATTTCATTGTTCTTGATATGGAGGAAGACCAAGAAATCCCAATTATTCTTGGTAGGCCGTTCTTAGCCACTAGGAGAACTCTTATTGATGTGCAGAAAGGGCAACTTATCCTAAGATTTCAAGAAAAACAGGTAACTTTTAATGTTTTAAAGGCGATGAAGTACCCAGATGACGCAGAAAGTTGCTTGAAGGTGGACATTGTTGACGATTGTGTTAAGAAAGTTTTTCAAGTTAACTACCCCGTCGAGCCACTTGAAGCTTGTCTTGTTGGATCTGTTGACATCAATAATCCGGAGATTGAGGAATGCATTAATCGTTTGGAAGCTACACCACCAGTTTTCTTCAAGAAGCCATTTGAAGAGCTTGGAAAAGGTAATCCTAGACCTTTACCATCTATTGAGAAGCCGCCTATCCTAGATCTTAAACCATTGCCTTCACATCTGAGGTATGCTTTCTTGGGAGAATCCCCTACTCTTCTTGTTATTATTTATGCCATTTTAAATGAAGAGCAGGAGGATAAACTCTTAAGGGTGCTAAGAGAACACAAAACTGAATTGGGGTGGTCTATAGCTGACATCAAGGGAATTAGCCCATCCATTTATATGCATAAAATCTTGATGGAGGAAAGCTACAAACCATCCATTAAACACCAACGCAGGTTGAACCCGAACATGAAGGAGGTGGTGAGAGCAGAAGTACTGAAGCTTTTAGATGCAGGTATCATCTACCCTATTTCTGATAGCCCATGGGTTAGTCCTGTATAGGTTGTTCCTAAGAAATGAGGGATGACGGTCGTTGAAAATGAGAATAATGAGTTAATCCCAACAAGAACAGTTACCGGGTGGAGGGTGTGTATCGACTACAGGAAGCTTAACAAGGCCATTAGAAAGGATCATTTTCCTTTACCCTTCATTGATCAGATGTTAGATAGGTTAGCTGGCCATGCTTATTACTATTTTCTCGATGGGTATTCTGGTTATAATCAAATTGCCATAGCACCAGAAGATCAAGAAAAGACAACCTTTATGTGCCCATATGGTACTTTTGCCTTCCGACGGATACCTTTTGGCCTTTGCAATGCGCCGGTGACTTTCCAGCGGTGTATGATGGTAATTTTTTCTGTTATGGTAGAGCGCTTTATTGAGGTATTTATGGATGACTTCTCAATTTTTGGATCTTCTTTTGATTCTTGTTTGGCCAATCTTGCTCTTGTGTTAAAACGATGTGAAGAGACCAATTTAATCCTAAACTGGGAGAAGTGCCATTTTATGTTGCAAGAGGGTATTGTTCTTGGCCACCGGGTATCTGCTAAGGGAATTGAAGTTGATCGAGCTAAGATTGAGACTATTGAGAAGCTACCACCACCAACATCGACTAAAGGTGTGAGAAGTTTTCTAGGCCACGCCGGGTTTTATCGCTGCTTCATCAAGGACTTTTTGAAGATTACAAAGCCACTTTGCAACCTTCTTATGAAGGATGTTCCTTTTAAGTTCAATGAGGAGTGCCTTGAAGCCTTTCGAGTACTAAAAACTGCTTTAGTGTCGGCTCCTATAGTTGTAGCACCGGATTGGGAATTACCTTTTGAGTTAATGTGCGACGCAAGTGATTATGCGGTTGGAGCAGTTTTGGGGCAGCGCAAGGAGAGAATTTTTCATGCCATATACTATGCTAGCTGCACCTTAAATGATTCCCAATTGAACTATGCCACTACTGAAAAAGAGCTATTAGCCGTTGTCTTTGCCTTTGATAAATTTCGGTCATATCTCATTGGCACCAGAGTTATTGTGTTTACTAACCATTCCGCCATCAAATACTTGATTAAGAAGAAAGATGCTAAGCCACGACTCATCCAGTGGGTTGTTCTTCTACAAGAATTTGACTTGGAAATCCGAGACAAGAAAGGGACCGAGAATCTTGTGGCCGATCATTTATCCCGATTAGAGTATGCTAAAGAGCAAGATGAGGTGGAGTCTCCTATTAACGAAACCTTTCCGGACGAGCAACTTTTCTCTATTGTCACCGATAAGCTTCCTTGGTTCGCAGACTTTGTAAATTATTTAGCAAGTAATGTCTTTCCACCGGATCAAACACGCCAACAAAAGAAGAAATTTCTTTCTGATGTCAAGCATTATTATTGGGAGGACCCTTACTTGTATAAGCTTTGTGCGGCTCAAATCATTAGACGATGTGTTCCGGAAGAAGAAATGGCGAGCATACTCCATCATTGTCATTCCTCTGATTATGGCGGTCATTTTGGGGCAAATAGGACAGCAGCAAAGATACTACAATCATGTTTCTTTTGGCCAACATTGTTCAAAGATGCTCAAGCTTATGTTATGGCATGTGATCGATGCCAACGGACCGGGAACATTTCTCGCCGACATGAGATGCCGCTCAATAACATTTTGGAGGTTGAGCTATTCGATGTGTGGGGTATTAATTTCATGGGACCATTTCCCCCGTCATACAACAATCATTACATTCTTGTGGCGGTTGACTATGTTTCCAAATGGGTTGAAGCAGTAGCTCTACCAACAAATGATTCCAAGGTGGTGATGAACTTTCTATGAAAAAATATTTTCACTCGCTTTGGAGCTCCAAAGGCAATCATTAATGATGAAGGTAAGCATTTCTGCAACAAACAACTTGAAGCTCTTTTGGCTAAGTATGGAGTCATGCATAAAGTTGCGACGGCATACCACCCTCAAACAAGTGGTCAAGTTGAAATCTCTAATCGGGAATTGAAGTGGATTTTGGAAAAAATGGTGAATTGTTCACAAAAGGATTGGTCTAGAAAGCTCGATGACGTGCTTTGGGCCTACCGCACAGCTTTTAAGACACCGATCGGCATGTCACCCTACCGGTTGGTGTTTGGGAAGGCATGTCATTTGCCAGTAAAGTTGGAACATAAGACGTTTTGGGCAATTAAAAAGCTTAATTTTGATCTACAAGCCGCTGGTGAAAAGAGACTGCTACAGTTAAATGAGATGGACGAATTCCGTCAAGGAGCTTATGAAAATGCCAAGTTGTATAAAGAGCGCACCAAAAAGTGGCATGACAAGCACATCATCCAACGAGAGTTCCTTCCGGGCCAAAAGGTGTTATTGTTTAATTCGCGCTTGCGGCTCTTTCCAGGAAAACTTCGCTCACGGTGGAGCGGACCCTTCACAGTGGTACAAGTCTTTCCTCACGGAGCTGTTGAAGTTTAAGATGCAGAGAGAGGATTCAAAGTGAATGGGCAACGACTTAAGGCATATATTGAGGGTGGAATGGATTTTTCAAAATATTCCATCACCCTCTCTAATCCGAGTTGAAGTATTTTTGAGACAGTCAAGCTAAAGACTATAAAATAAGCACTTTCGGGAGACAACCCGGGTTTTATTCTTCCTATAAAAAAAAAAAGAGCACCGGGACCATGGCTACCTCCAGCACCCGTCTTTCCACCGTACCCGCCACCAGCTACAGCAGAAGATGAAGATGATGATGGCGAGGGCATCTGACTTAGCCCTCGCCCAGGTAAGTCCTCAGAACTTAATTTTTATTTTACCATTGAGGACAATGTTTGGTTTAAGTTTGGGGGATGTTTTAATTATTCGTCCTAAAAAAAAAAAAAAAAGAGAAAATTGACGGTCAGGCTTAACAACACCATGGCCTATGATGAGGTTGGTTTTGCTTTCTACTAGTTCTTGATGAATTGATAAATATTGTGGTTTGTGTGTGTGCTTGATGCTTTTGTTAATGATTGCCTTGCCTAAATTCCTTGACATTTTGAGCACTTAGCCTTGAACAGTTGATTGCGTTGCTTGCTTAGATAAAATTTATGTGATTTATGTATTCATATGATCTCATAAGAATTCTAGAACTTGCTCAATTGTTACTCGAGGCGAAATCCTAGACTACATTACATTGAGGATATGATTTAGGCCATTTTTGGACGTTTGAGCCTTTTTAGCCAACCTGTGCATAATATACCCTTCGTTCACCCCTTTGAGCTTATATTAACCTTTTCTTTGTTACCCACGTTTTAACCTTAGCCTGAAATAATATCCCTTGTTCTACCTTTTCACTCATATGCATGTGGACATTCTAGATAATTATTAAAGAGCTATTTGATTTTGGGGAGGATGGGAGGAGCTTGGAATTGTATTTCTTCATTTGAAAAAAAAAAAACAAACAAACAAACAAAAAAAAGGAATATATATGTATACCACATCTCTTGATCACGTACGTCAAAGAATAAGTTTGGGGGTGTGGTATTCCAAAAAAAAAAAAAAATTCAAATGAAAAGAAAAGCGGTTGACAATGGGAAGTGAAAGCATGTTTGGGGGTTTTTCGTTGACATTGGAAGAAGCTCTTGAAAATAGAATGCTTATGTGTGTTTGGGTGATTTGAGCCATGTTTATATCCTATATCCTACCTTTAAACCCGAGCCACACATTACAAGCCAAGTTAAGTCCTAATGATCATTTTTGTTTTGTTTGGTCTACATTAGTGGAGAGTAATGAGGAAAGCAAGCATATGGAGTTCTAACTATTCTTAATCTAAGAGATCCAAATTTTAATTAACTTGGTTGCATAAACTGATCTGGGTGCAAGTAGTTGACTGTGATAGGCTATACACATACACACTTAAGGAATCTAAGATAAGGTGAAAGTTGATATTTGGGTTGAAATTCTACACAATCACAAATTCTTGATATTTTTCTTGAGCTATTATTGAGTGAAATCTCTTAGGCCAATTTGGTAAATCAAAGCAAACCATCACTCTTGTTTTGGATTTTCATTTTCATTAAGTTTAGGCTTCTTTATTTTCTTTTGCTCGAGGACTAGCAAAATCTTAAGTTTGGGGGAATTTGATGAGTTGAATATGTGTTTACATTTGCATTTTCCCAACTCATTAATTTTGTGAGTTTTTAGGTGTTTTTAGGAGTTATTTATGTGTTTTCAATTTATTTTGTAGGTTTGTTTCAATTGGAGTCCATTGGTGATTTTTAGGAATTTTTGGAGCAAAATTGAAGAATGGGCGCTAAGGCTTTGTAAAGGGGCACCTAGGGCTTCGAAGATAGAGGAAAAACAAGTTTTCCAGTACAACAAACCCAAGAGCAAAGCGCCTAGGCGCCATAAAATGGAGCCATGGCGCCAAAAACAGGTTCTCCAGTACTACAAACTCGAGAGCAAAGCGCCTAGGAGCCATAAAGTCGAGCCATGGCGCTAAGAAGAAAATCGTAAATCGTAAATTTGCCGGGCAGCGCCATGGCGCCACTTCAAATTTCTAAAGGCCTATGTTATGACGCCGCAGCGCCATTGAAGCAGAACCATGGCACCAGTTCAGGATTTTCATGTTTTAATCTCCAAATAATTACAAAAAGTGCCATTACGACCCCGAACCTATAAATAGGAATTTTTAGACTCAATTAGGTGAAGGTTGAGACTTAGAAAAGAGAAAGGAGAACTTTTCTACTGCAGAGGAGAAGACGAATCACCCGGGAACGGAATTCTGCTTCAATTCGTCAAAATAGTTTCTTCTTCTCTTCTCATGTTTAAGAATATTGTTAAGATGTTTTATCTTTTCATTATGTTCTAAGTTTCCTATTCTAGGGCTACGATGTAGCCGGATCATGATGTTTTGAATTATGTTACCATATCAATCGAAGAATTATTCATCCTAGTTGAGTTTTCATCACTGTTCTTAATGCTTCTAATTAATTGGCCACTAATTGGATGATTAGTTAATTCATAATGAAACCGGAAGGAGATTTATGTTTTTCGATCATTGTGTTGAATTCCATTGATTGCATGTAAGATAGGGATATACTTGCATGGTTGGTGTGGTTGCTACATGGAAATCCATAAAACTTAATGACTCTTTAATTGTTTGAAATTCACATAGGAATATAGTGGGTTAGCAATCAAGGAGATTTTTTATGTAACTCGGAAGGGAGCATCGATTAATTTAGGGATTTTCGACTGTCAATTAAGGGGAATAATTTAAGATTGATTAGATAGATAATTCAAGGCGGAATGGTTTGGTGAAATCGGAAACCCTAGAGCTTGTTAATATTGAATTTTGATAATTACTTAAATTGTTAATTAGATTGTTTAGTTTTATTTATATAAAAATTCTCACTTCCTTGTTTCGTTCAAATAAAGTTAGTATTGATACAATTTCGGTAATTAATATTATTCAGTCCTCGTGGGACTATACTCGTTTCTACGAACTTTACTACTTGATACGATAACGTGCACTTGCATTTGCGAAAATACGTAACAGGAGGCGGATCAAGTATAACAAAAATTTTCATAAAACTTTTGAGAGACTCTATAGATTATATTAATTTATGCACAAATAAATTAATCACATTAATTTATATATCAAGAACTCAATTAGAAAAAATACCTGGAGGCCGACTCGAATGATAACTTGAGTTCTTTGACCACGAACAATCCTTACTCCAATCTTTGTGTTTAGAAAACCAAAGTCTTCCACGTCAATTCCTTGATTCCACGTAGACGTGTGTGTGGGCACACGTGAGACAAAAACAGGTTTGATTAAACACTCGAATTTTTCACAAACACCAATGCATGCACGATGTGAAATTTTTGGGAGAAAAATTTTCCTTCTCTTGCTCTTAGGAAAATTCAGCCAGCCCTTTATTAATTAGGTTAAAAAATTTCATCTCGCGCAATTTTTCATCATCCCTTATTTATAGAGTAGAAGTCCAACTTCTAGAAGGAAACAAATCTCTCTTTCCTGTTTGAATTTTTGAACAAAAATTCTCCTCTACCTCATCCTAAGTGGCCGGCCAACCTAAGGGTTTTTTATCCATGTGTGTGGCGCCAATTGCAGATATGAAAGGAAGAGAAAATCATCATTTACCCTATAGTCCAATTTCAATTCAAATTCAAATTCGAATTTAAGTCAAACTTAAATTAATTTGAATTATAAATTGAATAACTTATCAAATAAGTTTAAAAGGATAAATTTAAATTATGTTCATGATTCAAATTTAAAT
>NW_010357095.1:0-45481 GCF_000414095.1 Morus notabilis | reverse complement strand
CATCCTTGAGTACCATTGATTCTCTAATGGATAGTGATTCATAAAACACATTTATGAACCAGAGCGCTCTAACTAATCCAAGTACCGAATCAACACTTAAGAGAATTATTTATCTACTTCTTTCTCAAGAAGGAATGGATTCCATCTTGTATAATAACATTCCCGGCTACCTATTTCATCATGTCTCCAAAATGCAAGGAATAGGATTCAGAGTCTCAGAATCCATACCGAGTAAATCAAAAGACACAAATCCATAAATAGGAGTTTGTTAAGAACTCATGATTAAGATCATTCTATATATAACCATCGGTAGACTCAATTAGAATTTCTATGCTTAACGAAAATTATTAGAAATTCATATTGTGTCTGCATCCCTGTTCCATATAATCTCATTATGCGAAATACACTCATTCAATATCTCACCATATTAACAATGCGGATAGCACCGTTCCATTCTAAATGGGAATGACATGTATTAATAATATTTTAATTAAAGATTCTGAACTTTAATTAAATTCATTATGAACAACGTTATTGATTATTATCCTTAAACCTTATCCTCTCGTATATAATACTTATATACAATGTTTAAGGTTACATAAATAATCACGGAATTTTTATTTGATATTCATAAAATATTCATAAATATATGCACATAAAATGATGAATAAACTCTTTTATTAATTAAATAATAAATATCCTATTACATCTTATGCTTCTAGGATACTATTCTCAACATAAATTACATTAGTTCAAGTACTAATGTTTTGAACAATTTTATATTATGTAGAGGTGTAATGAGTCCTTTCAAAAATTCGAGAAACATGTTCAACCAGGGCCATTTCTAAAGTTAATATAGATACTTTATGAGTACATATGAATGTTTGATTTGCTGGGTAATATTAGTAATTAATTAATTCAGCCAAGGTAGGTACATATTAATTTCAGATTTCAGCGGAGGATTCTTGATTAAGGCTTGTGTTAGTGATCATATGAAATTACTACGAACAAACTGAACTATAGCCCTTGCGAGGTTAATTAAAAACCTTTGAATTTCTAAGCACTAAAGTTTGCTTGCAGGAATGTCTTAGCCATCTTGATTAGAGTAGTTGAAAACTTTCATCCATAAGTGATGAGTTAATAAATTGCTAAGTTTAATACCTTTAATAAATTCCTTTAATTAAAGTAAAACAAACAATGTGAATAGATCAAAGAAAGCCTAATTTAATATGTTAAGCTTTAAGTATTGCCTAATCTGGTATCGACTTTTGACAATATCTATAATTACAAGTTGTACAAAACAGGGGTCTAATTTGGCTTTTATTTGTTTTGGGGTTTGGCTTAATTGTTTTCTATTTGAAACTCCTGTAAGTTGAGTCCCTTGAAAATTTTCCCTAAAAAAAAAAAAAAAAGAAAAGAAAAATGATATCTCTTCAAAATCGGTTCATAAGTAAAACCCATTAGAGTACATTGGCCTCATCAACCGTAGAAGGATACCTATCCTACATATACAACATATATCAGTGGGAAAGACAGAAGGAAAAAAAAAAAAAAAAAAAAAGTGTCCCAAAGCCTTTTTCTTTGGTTTTTTATTTTAAATTAAACGCTTTTATTTTTGGAAATTTTCATGTCAAGAACTTGTTGCTCAAGAAGCAAATTTCTTACTTTTGTAGAAATGTATTTGCTAAACATGGCATTGAGAGTGACCCAAATGACTATGGTCGGTCCTATATAGATGCATGCATAATATCGGGCGTTTTCGTTTTTCTTCATTAGAGTTTTGAAAAGGGGGGAGGAAAAAGAAAACAAAAAAGAAAAAGAAAACAACATCCTACGATAATAAAAGTAGCCCTCAAAAAGCAAGTATAATATGCCAAATCAAGAAACTTCGCTATATGTAGGATATGCAAGTAATAATTATGTAAGACAAATAAAACAACTGATTATGCGTGTAGAATCCAGCAATTTGTTGTTAAGTAAATGGATCGAATCACCTCTAATGAATTGAAGTAGCCAGTAGATAGCATTTTTATGAAACCAAATGAGTAAATAATAGATTTTAAAAATATTTGGAGTGAATAAAAAAATTTATTAAGTAATAATCTATTTACTAAATAAATAATTTACCTAATAAATTTGTTATTGCTATCTACTTCAATTATTTCCTGTAAAAATGTTATCTACTTCTTTATCTTCAAAATGAAAATGAGAGAGCACACTTTGGAGAGAAACAAGAAATAGATATTGAGAAGTCTAAAGTGAGAATATTAACTAGGGCTGGAGGGTCGCCGGCCTCCCGAACTTGAAATTTAGTCCACATACTCATATTGATATGGGTTTCTAGTGGTGGGGGCGGTGTACAACGAGGAGCTTCCTTTGGGGCTGATCGAAGGTGGGATGGACAGTGGAGGCTGTTGATTGGAGCATCATTCTCGACGCGTCTATATTTGGTCACCAGGATCTTTCAGGGTTTTGATTTGTACTGTTTTAGAACCCTGATTGTCGTGGCAGTGATGTCTTCCGACGGCGATAATGGTGGCACATGGGGTTTACACACCATTAATCAAGTGTCTTCGATCATTGATGTACCTATTATGATGTCTAATTTCTTCTCATTAACATTTCATTCTAGTTTACCGGTGAAACCGGTTATTTATTAAGATCGTGATTTTTTTTTTTTTTACATTTTGATATTGTATAAGTCAATATTGGTGTTTGTATTCTTTTCATTTGGAATATATTCTTATTTTTCAAAGAGAGAAAAAAAAAAGGATATTGATACTTTTCTGTGGTGATATTATAGTGCACATCTTTGATCCATATATTTTATCATTGCATGTCAACACTCATCTCGTTAACATTGTTAATTTTTATGTAATTTGATTAATCATAATTGTTCAAAACATTAGGTATATCCAATCCATCAGAGCATGTGAGGAACCTGCCCTAGAGAACAGATAATGAGTGAGAGAAACAGAACAGCACTTCTGGCTAGAGGTTCAACACATCACTGGGCCTCTAGACTCCAAATTTTTATTCTTAAGCTTGCAATTAGACGTTTAGTTCAAGATGGTATTTGTGCCACCAGCAGAGGAGAAGGGTTGCTGAATCGAACCCGAGGTAGTGATGATCATTTTTTGGTTCATTGGTTTTTGTCTGAGCCTTCCTTTTGTAGGTTTTGGTCTGTAAGAGACAGAGTCCTCTAGCGGGGCATGTGCCCTTTGCTACCACCATGTACCGCTTGCCTTTGTTGCTTTCTTTTTTTGTTTTTTTTCCTTCATTGGTTCTGAGAGACACCTCTCTCTCCTTGATATTTTCATGTTTTTGCTTGTGGATATTTTCTCTCTTTCATTTGTAATAACGGTAGTTTTTACTCATATGGTTTATATTTTTATCTTGTTTGTTTAATGTTTGGTTGTGTTTTTTACCCGCAGACTTCAATGTCAGACACTTCTTCAAAGTCCTTCCGACGCACTTCTTCAGCAAGAAGAGTGTCTCGGACTTCATTAAAAAATAAGCTTCTTGTTGTCTATAGAATTGCTGACCAAAGCTCTCATAGGCTCCCAATTGTTCGGAAAAAAATACCAAAAGAAATAGGGTACAAAGCTCATCACCGAAATCAATTTTAACAGATGACAGTTGATTAACCATCGTGCTAAACTCATTAAGATGCAATGCCACCGGTGTATATTCTGCCATCTTCAAATTAAACGGCTTATTCGTGAGATATTCTTTATTGTTTTCGAATACCTTCATCATCCCTGGTGCGGTTTTCTCCTTCACCATGTTGTGACCCATGTTTTTCTTCAGTGTCGACCGGATCACTCTCAATATTTGTCTATCAAAAAGATTCCAATCATCGTTTTTAATTCCTTCTGGTTGTTTATACGAAATAGGCAAGTGCAATCCTAATTCATAATGGTTCTAGTTGTATATTAAACACTCTAGTTCTATATTATTGATGCCAATAACATCGCAGAGGAAAATCAAACAAACAAGAACATGTTAATTCATAATGGTTCATCCTCAATAAAAGAGTTGCGTTCACTTTCAGCCGTTACAATAACTCACTATGAAAAAAAAAAAAAAAAAAAGAGCTTACAAAAGAAAATCACACACCTCCAACTCTCGGTATTTTTCTAACCTCTCAAATTAACCCTGAAATTGGCCCCTTTATGTAATAAAAATTAGGGCAGCTAAAATTACAAGAGTGGAATCCCTAAAAGTACCCTTAATTAAATTTTGGTTTGAGGGCTCTGCCCCTACATCCATGCCCCCTGAAAACCTTACCATCGTAAAGGCCGGCCTGCGTATTATCTCTGCGAAAGTGGTCAAGGCGATTATTGAACTTCACAACATAACAACGCTATCTCCATTAGGAACGGGACCATCTCATCGAACCATTAGCAATGCCGGCGTAACTTCGAGCCTTGTTAATAACAATAAAATATCTGAGTTCTCGCTTTCTTTCGTCAATTTATGTCGTCCATTTTTAAAGATAATATTACTTCATCTTTTTTTTTTTGAGACATTAATTACATCATAAAAATACTGTCCTTTTGAAGGAAAAAAAAAAAAAACACACACACACACACACTGTCAAAAATGGGTACGACGTTCATACTCACTTTGTTTTATTGTACACAATATTCAATTTGGGAGACAAATGTTACCTTATACTTCTCCATTAAATCGTGCAATGCTCATAAAATGATGTGGCTAGTTTTATTTGGTAGACAGGGAGTTAGACAACATTCTGTGAGAAGCAATGTTCTAGGGCACCAGTGGTGCTAATGGAAGGTGGGTCCTGCACAGGTGGGGTCTATCTTCTATTAATGATGATACTTAACACCGAAAGGGTACCTAAGCATTTTTCTGTTTTGACAGGAAATCCGAGTCCCTTTCACACACACACCACACATATCACTTTCATGTCAACAAGTTGACTGTTTAATTCATCAATCAAACCCACTGAATGAAACTAGACAATGAAATACTACTGTAATCAAATGCCTTTAACGGCTGTTTTCAATTCATGGTACACGCTGTACACGCTGACTGTTTAATTCATCAATCAAACCCACTGAATCAAACTAGACAACGAAATACTACTCTTCAAATGCCTTTAACGGCTGTTTTAATTCATGGTATTTATTTTTGTTGATGTTTAGCAAAACAAAGACACACAACATTTTCTTTGCAAATAAGATTTCGTTTTTGCTAACATAGCTTTAGTTGAAAAGTTCAAAGCTAACATCATACAATATAACTTCGATTGTCCGTGTCAATTAACTTTGAACAGCAATACATGGACTAGCATGATTCACTCTAGCTCCTAAATCATTTCAAATTATTTTCATTGGATATCAAAATTTTCATTACAGAAAGGATTTCTCTCTCTTTGTTTTTATTTTTTTATTTTTTTTGGATAAAAAATAAGTTTGTTTTGGTAACATAGCTTCAGTAGATAAGTTAAAAGACATCAACATTATACAGAATATAACTTTGATTATTATTTATCAAAAGACAAACTTTTGATGACTAATGTCAGGTAACAAAAATCCAATTAGAAATATCCCAACAGCAAAAGAAAACCACACAAAACCAAAGAAACATTCCAAAGCAGAGAGCTTGCTTTAGAATGACTTTTCCACTGAGTACTGGTAACGTTGAAATTAGTTCCTGTTTGTTTTGCGGGTTTGAACACAATTCAAACCTTTTTGCTCTAATGTTCTCCCTTACAAAAAAGAAAAAGAAAACGACACAATTCAAACCTTTTTGCTCTAATGTTCTGCCTTACAAAAAAGAAAACGAAAACTGAATTGCGGATCAAACCTATAAACCAAATAGGCCAGCAACTCCATGGACTATCATGATTCTCTATAGCTCCTAAAATAGTTTCAAATTACTCTCATCATCTCTTTTAAAGTAAAATGCTCTCAATATGAACAGTTAGTGGAACAGACTAACATCAATGGATGAGAACAGAACACCCAATACAAAGGGGAAATGTAACAATACCTGCTACACAAAATCATTATACATATATATTGTATCAACAACAACATGTACTTAGCCAAAAATATAGTATCAACGTCCAAATTCATCAATGTAGAGATCATAAAAGGTATAATTTAAACCAAAAATCCTCAATCTCTCACCAAAAAGACATAAGAGCAACAAGAACCTGAGCTTTCCCAAAAACAGTAGAGCTACATTTTTGACAACCTAATATGCTTAGCAAAATTTTCAAAACAACAAGAACAGGATCAACAAATTACCGAATCAGCGGCCACGGACGGCCCTGTGTGTTCTCCTACGCTCGTAATCAGCATCATCAGTGGGCAACTCATGACGGCAAACGGGGCAAGTATTCCGAATCCCCAGCCACGGCATGATGCAGTCCCCATGATAACGATGCGAACAAGGAAGCTGCTTTGCTTTCTCTCCAACACCCATCTCATCTTTACAAACAGCACAAAGTGCATTGTTGTTCTCCACATCCTCCTGGGTCAAAACCACCGAAGGTAGATTCTCGACGACGGTTTTTGACGCCGGAGGGCGGCCCATCAAGTCGACCTCATTCTCCGTAAACTGCCCAAACAACATGTCATACTCCGCGGGGTAAATGTAATCATGCTCACCAAGATAAGGCTCAGCTTCCGGGTTTGCATCCAAATTATTATTGTTCAACAGAACTTCCCAGTCCAAATTCCCGAAACCTCCTTCTCTGTCAACACTAACTTCTTCATCCTCCTCTTCACGGGAAAACAAACGAGAGACAGAGACAGAAACAGAACCCTCGTTTTCGGCTTCCATGGACGACAACGTGCTCAGAATCTCTCTCTCCTCAATACGACCGTCCACTTCTTCCCACCCAAAATCCTCAATTGTCTCTCTATGATCCTCCAATTGAAGCGAATCCCAGCAAAGAGGAATGCTTATATCATCATCATTATCGTTGTCGTGCTCGTTTGAATTGTCCAAACCATAAACATCCTCAGAATTCAAATCAATACCAATAATCCCATTATCTTCCTCATCGGAATCGGAACCAAACCCTACAAGCCTAATACAATTCGTCAAGGTCGAAGCTTCGCCGGATTCGGAACCGCAAACCCTCCTCGCGATGAAGAAATCATCTTCCCCATCTACATCCACGCAATGCCTCTCGATCCCAAAATCCAACCCGAACCCTAAATCGAGGTCGACGCCATCGCAATTCCCCTCGATCACGCCGAAACTCGAGTCCCCGAGCGCCTCCGAGACCAAATCACTCCGACCTCCCATGACCTGGGACTGCTCGACGCGCTGCTGGAACAGATCCATGACGAAATTCACCTGGTTCTCGCGGTCCTCCACGATGTCGGTGGCCGCGGGCGAGCCAAGGGACCGGGCGTGAGCGTCTGAGGACTCGTGGTGGGAGAAGAGACCATCAACGTCGTCATCGTCGGCGTCGCCGTGGACGGCGGAGATCTGCGAGTGGAGATTGAGATCCGACGGCGGGAACTCCAGATCGGAGGCGTAGAGGTCGAAGTCGGAGTGGGACCAGTAGGGAACGGAGTGGTCGAGGGCAAGGGTTTGGTGAGGGTCGTCTTCGAGGTCGTGGAGGCAAAGGAAGGTTACTTCCGCCATTTGTTGATTTTGCTTGGAGATTGCGAATTCGGGTTTGTAATAAGGGGATGGCAGGTTGAAACGACGAAAACGCCCTTGTTTTTTTTTTTGTGGTTGTTGGAAAGCGAGAGTATAAAGTTAAGGAGGTTTCGTAGCAAAAGCTTAATAAGGGAAGAGGGACATGCCACTTTGCACCTTCCACGTTGTGGAATGTAGAGAGATGGGAAATGGAAATCTAAGAAAATATCCTTTCAAAAGAAAAAGAAAATAGGGAAATTTTTGGTACTCTTACATTAGAGTGAAAGAATTGCAAAAATGAACAGATTTTGATATAGATCTTACAGTTAAAAAGTTAGGGATTGTTAATAATTTATATAACTTTTTCGTTTTAATTCTAATTGAGATTATTTTTTTTCTATGCGTTCACAATAAATAAACGAATAAAACCTCACTTATATACTCTATTAAAATTTTTCATCACCATTGAGTTTTTATTAAAATACTATCTAAATACAAATTCAAGTTTTGACCCATCCGAACACAAACTCAAAAAGATTATCATCTCAAACCATAACTCAAAATGTGCACATCCAAACACAAATTCAAATTAGAGTTCCAACTTAAACCATACTCAAATACACCTTAACTCAAAGCACGATCTAAACTCAAGTCACCCTAACTCAAAAAATACAAATGAACAAGCCCTTTTTGTTCTAAGAAGTTAAATGAAATTTTGTCTAAGAGAGGTTTTTTAGATGCGTTTGTTATTTGATTTTAAAAAAAAATTTACACGTCTTTTGAGGTATGAAAATGATAGCGATCTCTTAAATAAATTATTTTGAAAACATAATCTAACAGGATTTTTGTTTCTTCTGAGTGACGAGTAGTGTTGAAACTAATCATTATAAACAAAAGTAAGGTCGGTCTAAATTAAGGGCAATGTTACTTCGCATTAAGGATAAGTAAGGAGTGATTCTCTTGTCCATTTAATAATGTGTTTACTTACAAAATTAGTATAGAAATATAGTGAGTCCCATACAAAATAGGAAAGAAGGAAAGAGAATACCAATTCTTACACCCCCTAGCTTCGATTTCTTATCAAAGGAAATGAATACTTT
This sequence comes from Morus notabilis, assembly GCF_000414095.1. Lineage (NCBI taxonomy): Eukaryota > Viridiplantae > Streptophyta > Magnoliopsida > Rosales > Moraceae > Morus > Morus notabilis. Next base: position 36,749 of record NW_010357095.1, on the reverse strand, counting down.
CTAATTTTAGTAAACATAAGAAAGGAAATGGTATTGTTTTTTATTACGCCATCTAATAGTCAAGTAAACACGTGACTTGAGCAAATGCGTCATTCCTAACCTTTCCCATTATCTTTCTCATTACATTCCTTTACGGTTTGGTAAACGCGTCTTAAAAATTCATTGTGTGACAATAAGAGCGCAGCTTGAGTAAATGTTACGGTTTATCAAAATTTTAGAGTAGCCTGTGCATAAAACTTAAATGATAACAATTAATAATCTTTCATAAAAAAACAATTAATAAGCAAATCTAATAATAAATCAATAATCTAATTGTTTTGGGTAAAATAATCCAACTTAAGTGACTTCAAAGTAGTCTTTTAAAAGGGAAGAAAAAAGGTAAAGGTGACTTCAAAGTGGGGCCTTGAGAGGACATTATAAATATACTAAATGAGAGCTCGGTACTATTCACGCATACCCATTTTAATGTTTCTTCTACAGTGAAATGACACTTTTTCCCTTCATTTACTGTTCTCCTCTTCTTCTGGTGCAATGGCGTTTTGGTCTTTTAGCACATCTTTGATGGGTTTATTTTCCCGTTTTGCCCCCACTCTTTCTCCTTCGGTGGCTTCTTGGGTTTTACTTTTGGGTAATTTTCTAGCCCCTGTAACTCTTATTTTCTTTTCCCCCTCGATTCTCTCATCTCCTCCGCCCCCTTCATTTGCTCCCTTTCTTGGTTTTGTGGCTTCCTCTTCAGTTTCTTTGCCTTCTGCCGCTCTTGATTTTTTCCTTCTTCTTCCCTGTTTTTCTTCTAATCTTATTCTTCTCCCTCGCTTTGTTCTGGTCTGGATCCTGCATTTGCTCCTTTGCGGCTTCAATCTCTTTGTCCCTTTTGTGCAGTTTGGGCGTGGAATTGGGGGGCTTTATGTCTGTTTCTTTTTGCTCTCTTTCGTGGTTCCGATTTGTACTTTATGGCCTCTATGATTTTCTTTTGTTACTCTTTTGGTGGTCTCATTTACGTTTTTGGTTTCGATTTTTGTGTATCTTTTATGGGTTAAATGTTATTTACTTTATTTTTGACGATTTTTCTTCCCCTTTTGGTTTTCTTCATTTGGGGTTTTCGGCTTGGCTTTTCTGATCCTCTTTATTTTTAGAGCATTCAGATTAAGTGTTTTTAGTAATTTTACTACTATTATATACTTACCCCATTTAGAAGCATGAGATGTGATAGGATATTTATTATTTATTTAATAAAAGAGTTTATTCCTTATTTTATGTGCATATATTTATGAATATTTTATGAATATCAAATGAAAATTCTGTGATTATTTATGTGACCTTAAACATTGTATATAAGTGTTGTATGCGAGATGATAATGTTTAAGGATAATAATCAAAAAGAGATGTACATAATGAATTTAATTAAAGTTCAGAATTTTTAATTAAAACATTATTAATACATGTCATTTCCATTTAGAATGGAACGGTGTTATCCGCACTATTAATATGGCGAGATATTGAATGAGTGTATTTCGCATAATGAGATTATGTGGAACAGGAACACATACACAATATGAATTTCTAATAATTTCTGTTAAGTATAGAAATTTTAATTGAGTCTACCGATGGTCATATATAGAATGATCTTAATCCTGAGTTCTTAACAAACTCCTATTTATGGATTTGTGTCTTTCGATTTACACGGTACGGATTTTGAGATCTTGAATCCTATTCCTTGTATTTCAGAGACATGATGAAATAGGTAGCCGGGAATGTAATTATACGAGATGGAATCCATTCCTTCTTGAGAAAGAAGGAGATAAATAATTCTCTTGAGTGTTGATTCGGTACTTGGATTAGTAAGAGCGCTATGGTTCATGAATGTGTTTTATGAATCACTACCCATTAGAGAATCAATGGTACTTAAGGATGAAGATATAATTAGAGTGGTTAACGGATTTTACCTAGCTCTAATTATGAATTATTTATGGAGGATTGATCTATATGCAGTGACCATATCAAATGGACACTTCACAGTTTAAAAGTAATTTATGTCTATAATTTCGAGAGTGCAATTCCAAGTTTATAGTGGAGTGACTATTATAATTAATAGAATTAATTAATTAATTAAAGTGTTTAATTAATTATTAATTTTATTGGAGCTCGGGATTATAGGTCCATTAGTCCCTGCGTCGTCCTAGTAATTCTACTAGATACAAAGGGCAAAATGAGAATTTTAAAATTACGGAATTCTAAAATTAAACACTTAAAAATAATTAATTATTATTTAAATAATATGATTATTTAAATTTAAATTTGAACACATCTAGATTTATCTATTTAAACTTATTTGATAAGTTGTTTAATTTAGAATTCAAATTAATTTAAGTTTGACTTAAATTGGAATTTGTATTTGAGTCAAAATTGGATTGCAGGATAAAAAGATGATTTTCTCTTGCTTCCCTATCTGTAATTGGCGCCACACAGGGATGAGAATCCCCATGCATGGCCGGCCACATTAAGGATAAGGAAGAGCCGATTTTGTTCCAAATTCAAATAGGAGATAATTAACAAGCTTTATCTTGTAGATATGGATTGGATTCCTTCTAGAACTTTGACTTCTACTCTATAAATAAGAGAATGATAGAAAATTGTGAGACACAATTTTTTACCTATATTTTATATTGTGGCCGAAATTCTCTAGTAGAGTGAGAAGGAAAAATTTTTCTCTAAAAATTCCACATCATGCATGCGTTGGTGTTTATGGAAATTTGAGTGTTTATTCTAACCAGTTTTGTCTCAGGTGTGCCCACACACACGTCTTCGGAGATTCTAGGAATTGACGTGGAAGACATTGGTTTTCTAAACACAAAGCTTTAGAGCAAGGAGAGGTCAAAGAACTCAAGTTATCATCATAATCGGCCTCTAGGTATTATTCCTAATTGAGTTCTTAATAAATAGATTAATGTGATTAATTTATTTGTGCATAAATTAATATGATCTATAAAGTATCTCAAAGATTTTATGAAAATTTTTGTTATACTTGATCCGCTATCCCCACGCTTCTGCATCCAAATTTGATTCAGAAACCAACAGCTAATCTACTCACTTTGAGTTCTCAAATGAAGTTAAGTTGGTTCTACATTGGGTTTTGGGGTCAAAAACAGGTTTTTGAACTGTTTTGGGTCAGATTTAGTGTGCATCGGTCGACCGGTGACAAAGGAGTGTAACTCCACCAGTCGGCCGGTAGAGTGATGACCGGTCGACTGGTGGGAAGCAGGCTAGGCAAGAAAAATGGCCGATCCGAGAAAAGCGAGGCCATATCCTGCATTTCGGGTCCGATTTTGAGTTATTTTCATGGAAAATCAACATAACCAGGTTCCAATCATCAAATAAGGTTCAAAGAATAAAAAACCCCCTATTTCTATCATGGTTTTAACCAAAATCTATAAAAATCAAGTTTAAACCAAAACCTCACCAACTAAACCAAAAATCAAGTCTTTACTAAAGAAAATTTGAGATTTAAGAGTCAGTTTTCAAAGAGTTTACCTCGATCTTTACTTTGATGTTGAAAACTTCTTAAATCTACTTTTTGGTTCAGATCCGGTTCAAAAGCTTCCTTTTGAGAGAGTGAAACTTTGAGAGGAAAAGAGAGAGAAGGAGAGGGACGGTGAGAGAGAAAGTAGGGGAGAGATCGAGAGAGCTGAGAAAGAGACAGCGGTCTGAGAAAGAGAGGGAGAGAGAGTGACGAAAGAAAAGAAAGAAAATGAGAGAATGAAAGAAAGAAAAGAAAATACGAAGAAAAGAAAAAGATAATATTAAAAGATAGTTAAAAGAAAATGATGGAAGGATGTATTCCCACAAACTTCTGGGGTGGAGTTATAAATACTGAAAATAATTAAAATCTCTTAGAAATATTTAAAACTGAAAGGTAAGAAAATGCTTAATGGACATAATTAATTAAGAAACTTAAATTAAGCACACTAATAAATCACAATTAACATAATTAAACCTATTTAATTCTTCAAGTTGTTACAATCGAACTTGATGAATAGTCTTCAAGGATGTGAAATTACACTTCAACACTGATCTTGTGGTGGAGGATACACTAATATATCATACAAACCATCTTGGTTTTGTACTTCTGAAGTAGATCCCATGTGAAAGTTGTATGGATAGCCATATGAATTTTCTCTATTCCTAAGCTCATGGAATCAAAACTCAAGGTTGTAAAATCCTCATCAATTTGATTCAATTGAGTCACACCACATCTTTTTTATAAATAGTTTATTTAAAAAGTAAAAAAAAAATTTAAAAATTAATTAAGTCTTAATATTTACTTTTTATTTAAACCATTTTGTCACACTTTATTGAAAAAAAAATGCGCTACAAATTTAATTTTTTATTAAAAAAAATTTTTCAAGAGCTTTGAACGTTTTATGTACATTTTTAAAAATATCTTGGATATTTACGAATATTCATAGATTTTACAAACATTTTTAAATATTACGGATATTTTATAGACATGTTAAGAAGAATATGTTTTCCTCCTATATTTATATCAAGACTTCAAAATATAAATAATATCGTGAAAATGTCAACGATGTCGTGGACATTTTCATTAATGGGTGTGACACATTAGATTAAATAGGAAATGCTCGCAAATTTGTCGGGACGACCATATCAGACTAATTGCCAATCATATGTCAGTGAAAAAAAAAAAAAAACAACAACAACAACAAATGATGAGTAAATGCCTTGGAAGAAGAAGAAGCTTTGATGTTTGTGTCAACAGATAATTACAAGAGCTATGTTTCATAATGCCTCTTTGTGGGCAGCGCCAAACTCTACACGAGATGAAAATTGCTGGTCTGACAAATTTAGTTGGATGCTGCCCCAAATGACAGAATCCCATCCTATCTTTACAACCTCAATTCGGTTTTTATTCTCAGCTTCTCATTAAGAGGAATCACTTGACAGACGACTTCAAGAATGGATTAGACGGGCGACTTGATTGTACCTGATCTGCATCTCCTGCCTTCTTCTCTTGATTGGTTAATGATTTTGCAAAAAGATTTAACGGTCGGCTAGGCTGTTCCTGATGCAATTCTGCCACCTTTGCAGGATTTGTAACCTGTTCTACCTTCTTTGCCTTTCCGGTATCATCTGTTGTAGTTTGGCTTAGTTTGTTTTTCTCCATTTCAACTTTAGCTCCTTGTGATTTCGCTTTCTTTGTGAAAAGTGGAGCAGACAATCTTGAGGATGATAACACATTATCAGTTCCTAAAGTGCTACTTTTTTCAGTAGAAAATGGAGTCCTAGTAACTGCAATATCATCCTTAACGGACACATTGCGATTTGAGCTAGGAAGCAAGGTTCGTGAGGTCTCTTTACTTTCGGCGAGCAGTCTCTCCTGTTACAACAAGGCGTACAAAAATAAGAAAGAGCGAAAATGAACTTAGTTATTTCTACACTAACTACACTTATTAGGATATATGGGTTACTAACCTCCAATATGCTGCTGAATCGTTCTGCCAAATTAGGATGCTTCAGAACTGTAACAAGCTTAATTGCACCCCTCACAGACTTCTCTAGTGACAAAAGCTTAACAAGCTCTGTAGCTCTCTCAAGCTTATCACCTGAAACAATCATCAAGAGCAAGAAATGAAACTTAAAGACATCTTTCATTTTGTACAGGATCAAGATTACATAGGGTCTAACCATTGCAGCAAGATGCGATAAGCCTCAGGATGCATTTATCTTGCGCTGCCTCAACATTGAATGCTTCATCATCAAGTGAAGCGGTGTTCAAACCGGCACCGGAAAAATCATCTATTTGTTTTTGTATCTTAAAGTTATACACATGAAGAAAGTCATTACCAGAAACATCTTGTCGGCTTCCAAACCAGAGTATATAAATAAAACAATTATCTAGAATATAAAACTCGCATTTAGTCTCTTTTTTTTTCAATCAAATGACAGTACTAGCAGGCAAGGCTTGTAGGTCGAATATGATCTGTAACGAGATGCAAACCTGTGAGAGATGCATGCTATTCAACATAAACTCATTTTCAAGGGCCTCTGCTCCCAGATCAGAGGAAGCAAGAGGGAATGAAAGATTTAGCAGAGTGAGAACTGGTTTGGGCATAACCTGGAAAAAAAAAAGAAAAAAAAAAAAGGAGAATGTCAAGATACGGTGGCTGAAGTAAAAGAAAAGGAAGAAGGTGACTACTATATATACCTGCGGGAATAAGTCAGAATTCTTGCAAAGTACACACAACAATTTGCTTGCATTCAGCCCAACCACCCAATAGTTTTCAGACTTATTTTCTTTACTGGCACTGCATCACAAATCAATCATAAATCAAGAATTAGCTTAAGAGTCTTGACCCTTTTCAATTATGAAACAATTAGTATATTGTCAAAAAGATCACGAACCTGAAGAGTGGGAGCCAAATGCCTCCAAACTGGCTCATAAAAACTCTCAGCACACCCTACAAATTTTGGCCACGGCTAGTTCTAATGTTAAACAGAAATGGCAAGATCATTCACAATTATGAGAAGTGTAGCGAGAGTACCTTGGAGTCATAGGAGCTCAATTGTCCTTCCTCGCTAAACCCAAACCACGTTAAATGAGAACTAGGAGTTAGTGGCAAACGTCCTCTAAGGGGCTGAGTCCTATTAGATATGTTAAACACTCTAAACTCAAGCATCTGCGAGGGTTTAGAATAAATAATTCTAATTCAGCACACATAGCATAAGTTTTTACAGAAATACTCCTTTTAATGCCAGTACAATTCTTCTATTGAAAACATCGAGTTTCCGACTTTAAATGTAAATTTCTCAAGTCATGATAAGGTAAGAGTGACTGCCCCTTGCCCTTGGACTAAACAGGACTATAATGTGTTCAATACAAAGACCTGATCATTCGATGGAAGACAGTCAGTGGCATGAGTGACAACGACTAGTTCATCCTTGAATCCTGATGCAGTCACCACTGGTCCATCCAGGGAGAGGACATGTTTCTGCAGTCATATTTCAACTTTTAGAAAATAAAATATGCGAGACAGACTTCAAAATAAATGAATAATATAATAAAATGATTCATCAGTTACAGCTGAAGGTGGAAGGAGACATTTTTGTTGCTCTCTCATATTCAGCTGTATGAACTAGCAGGGCCGTGTTACTTCCATACAATAAAACCACCTTGTGGAAGCAATCATTCTTTTCCTTCTTTGTTTTGTTTTATTTGAACTATATAGATTTAGTTTCAGCATTGCAAAACAAAATCTTATCTATCTAAATATTAGCTGAATAAGACATGGCTCGATCAAGTAAAAACTGCATGAAATCACCTGCAAACCACCTTCGCTGAAGATGCGAAGGAAATTGAGACTTGTTATTGCAGCCACCCAAGATGTCCCAAGCGCCACAACCTTCACTTCTTCCCCCTCAAATCGCATAGACCACTGGGTTGCATTATACATTAAAAAGTCGGTATATATGAAAAGGCCAACATTTATCATAAACAGAAAATCAGAACAAGGAGGTGATAGCTACGTGCAAGTGTAATTTAGATTTCCACATAAAGGGAAAGCATTAACAGGAAATACTTTAAAAGGTAAAAGCTCTAACCTCGCTATTATTTGCCCAGCTACTAAATGGACGATACATTAGAGTACTCATGTTCTTCTCACCCTTGCAAGAATTTGCAAATACACTTCCTTTCTCATTTAACGAAGCCATTGTAAAACCAAAATGATCATTCATTGACGGAAATCGTGGATGTCTGCTAGTATCATGAAAGTCTATCTGCACCCAAGATACACAAAACTGTTAGTATGACATATAGGTCATCATGGCTATATAAAGATGCTAACTTAAAATGTTCTTGTAGAGAGGGAGGAAAAATTATAGTTATGTAGAGTATTGGAAAGAAAAATGTGTAGATTACCTCTATATGGGAGTATCCATCATGCTCCATTGTTGTTATACTTCCTAGCATGTTGTAGCACAAAAAACGCCTTTTTCCAGGCTGCATGGGAGTGGCACCTGGCTGAAAGGCCTCTTGCATTTTCAGCCTCATAGATGTTACTCTGCCTCTTTGTCCCTCATTCCCATCTTCTTTGCTTGCTCTGTGTGTATGGTAGGGTTTTTTACGAGATTCAACTTTAGGAGGCAAGCTTAACTCATCACCAACATCCTCGTCCAAATCATTCTCAAACGCAGACTGCTTTCTTAGTCTCTTCCTGCAAGGTGGTTCAGACTCCCCAAGGCTGTCTTCACCAAGGTCGCTTAAACTACCAAAGAAACTAGGCTCCTGCAGATCCTCTTCCTCAAAGAAGAGAAGCCCATTCTTCGAGTTTAAATTTGGGATATCTTCAGTCGGAGATTTCATGGATGACGGAACAACTGAATCCCATATGCCATACTTCCCCGTAACATCAATAACAGCAAGTGCATTGCCTACTGGCTTCCATGCTAAGCAACAAATTCTCTCATCAAATTGCTGCCTATCAATATCCTGCTTTTTATCAACATCCCATATCAAAACCTGCTTGTCTAAACCAGCTGTAGCCATGTATTTTCCATTAGGCGACCAAGACAAGAAGCAAATAGGTTGCGTATGATCGCCTCTTAATGAAAACAGCTTTTCAGCCGTGTCCCTGTCATACATGACCACATCATTTCTCAACCCTGGGACGGCTAGGGTCTCCCCATCAGGACTCCAGCTAAGTACATTCATAACAGACGGGTCTAAACCGAGGTCAGGGGCTACGCCTTTAAGGGTATGTAGTGTACTTCCAGAAGTGAGTTCCCAATATATGAGAGTCCCCGTTGAATCAATAGAAGCTAAGTACTCACCGTTGGGGTCAAAACCCAGGCCAGTTATAGGTCCTTTATGTCCTTTAAGAACTCTAGCAATTGAACCATCAACTGTATTGATAAGCTTAATCCCTTCATCGTCACCAGCAGCTGCCAACATCGTCCCTGATTTATTAAAGGCAAGGACTCGAATTGGCAGTGTGAATCTGGTTATGTTAGTCTCAAATTCCCCGCCTGTTAAGAGCTGAATTGTTAGAAATTAAACAAACTAAAATTTTGACTAATCCAAGTTAAACGAGTACATCAATCTTACAAAGTCCAATAAATAAAAGCTAACCCAAAGAGATAAAAGAGACAGAGCTCAATCTAAAGTACAATCAAAAGCTAGAACCCACGAATCAAAACTCGGTAATTTTAAAAATCAAAACTTTCAAGCAGAAGAAGAGAAGAAAAAAAAAAAAAAACGAGAAACTGGTGGAGCTGGGGCTTGAATTAGGAGGGAAAACAAAATCAAACCAAATATTAAACAAACCAACTTAAAAGCAATTTTACAAGGCAGAGAATTCAAAGCCAAATGATTGGCAAGTCCATTGAACAAAACTTAACTCTAAAAAGAAATGGATGCTAATATCTCGACTAAAGACAGCAAAATTCAACAATCCAAGCTCAATATCATATATAATAAAAAACGAAAAATTGCAAGCTGAACCAAACATCACCAAGAAAAGAAAAAAAGAAGGAAAAACGTCACCAGGAAACTTATGGGGCTTGAAATAGAAGCGAAAATTTAAGAAATTTTAAACATAAACATGAAAACAAAATATAATTCTAAAAGTTAGAGAATTCTAAGCCAATCCCATAGATAAATACCAACGAGAGAGAGAGAGAGAGAGAGAGAGAGAGAGAGAATAATTTCTCTATCAAACCCGCATTTTCAGCAATCCAAGCCCAAAACCCCATAATGACTAAGGAAATAAAAAATTGTAAGCTCAATCATATAGATCAAGGATAATAACATAAGGGAAAAATCACCAGGAAACTTGTAGAGCATGAAACAGATTTGGGGGAAAACTAAATTTCAACAAAACCTAACCCTAAAGAGAGAATCGACCAAAATCTCAATCAAGGACGGTAATTTCAACAAATCCTGGTTCGAAATCGCAAGAGAAACAAAATAAACAACTCAATGAAAAGAACAGAAAAAAAAGAATCACATCACCAGGAAACTTGTAGAGCTTGACGGAGTGGTCGACGGAGCCGGAAGCGAGGCAGGTGGAGTTGGGGCTGAGGGCAAGGGCGGTGACGCCGTCGAGGTGATGGTGGAGGAGCTTGGGAGGGGCGGAGGGAAGGAGAGGGTCGTGAATGGAGATGATGGGGTCAGAGGCGGAGGCCGTGACTATGTGGTGGGCCAGCTGGTCCCACACCACCGAGGAGAACGAAGGCCGCCCGTCGCCGCTCGCCGCCGCCGCCGCCTTGTGGGCTTCTCGAAGCTTCACCGATCGGACCTTCATGGCTTCGCTTCTCTGTGGATTTGCAATTCACTACTTTCACGTTTTGGTCTAAATATTTCTTTCTATCTTTCTTCAACTGGAAAATGTGAATTTGGATTGGATCTGTGTGTGGTTTTTTAGAGGTTTGGCGGGAATTTGGGTTTTGGATTTCGCTGGTGGCACTTTTTTTAATTCTTTTATTGTTTATTTTTTGTTTTTATGGTAATTTACTGAAAAGGTCATACACTTGGATAGATTTATGGTTTAAATGGTTTTAACTTGTAATGGATTCAATCATGAATAGTGCTGAACTTTCGGGCGGCGGGCTTGCCCGATGTTCAAAAATTTTCGGGCACGGCGGACAGGCCCATCTCGTCGCCTGAAAATGCTTTTCTTCGGGCACGGGCTCGGGTAGCCCGAAAGAGTAAGCTTCCCGACAGCCCGCCGCCGTGGAGAAGCCGTCCCCCACCGTTTGCCGGATTTTTTTTTATTTTTCCGGCAATACCCGAATCTGCCCGAATTTGTGCCCGAATTGCCTGAATTTTTTGTGACCGTTGCCCGAATTTTGGTGACCGTTGCCCGAATTTTGCCCCGTACCCGAAAAATGCTCGATTTTTTTTTACCGTTAGCCCGAAAAATGCCCGAATTTTGAAAAAAAACGGTCTTCTGCCCGAACCCGAATTTCGTCCGAATTTTTGAACCCAACGGTCGGATTTTGTACCGTTGCCCGAACTGCCCGAAAATTTTGTAGCCGTTGGACTCGAATTTTTTGGGGAAAAAAAATTTTTTTCAACCCAAAAATTTTCCTATAAATACCCCCCCTCCCCCCAACCATTTTCCTCACCCCAAAACTCTCATTCTCTCTCAATTTCTCTTAATCTCTCTCAAATCTCTCTTAATCTCGCTTAAATCTCTCTCGAATCTCGATCTCTCTTAAGCTCTCTCAAAGCGCTCTCAATCTCTTTTATTTTTCATAATGGCTTCTTCTGGTTATGGTGGTGATATTCCCGTTGATGCCCAATTCAACATCGAAGAAGGGCAATTTCCTAATGTTTTTCAATCGCAGGAATCGCAAACTATGGAAAGAGTTGCTGATCAAACTGCGAATCCGACCCCTGGTGGACGTACTAGAGGTCGGGGATGCAATGATGGTGGCAAAAGTGGCCGTGGAGGAGAGGCAAGCGGTAGTGCTAATGCAAGTGTTGCAAGTTCTAAGAAGAAATGCAAGCACACCTCAGCAGTTTGGGAGCACTTCAACACATTCGAGGACGTCGACAATAACGGTAACATTAAATACGTAGCTCAATGTAAATATTGTGGTGAGAAATTACAAGGTAACACTATTCACGGCACTACACACTTAAGAAGGCACTCTGAAAAGTGTCTTCAAAAGCAAGGAGGCGGAGATCAACTCCGCCAAACACAATTATCGTTTGACCGCCAAACCGGCGGTCTAAGCACGTGGAAATACGATCCGCAAGTTGATCGTATGGAAATGGCACGATTAATAGCCACATTAGATCAACCACTAAGTTTTACTGAACAAAGAAATTGGCAACGTTATATTAAAATTATACATAATCCTAATGCACAATTTTTTTCTAGAACTACTCTTAGAAAAGATGCATTAAAATTATATAAACAAGAAAAGGAAGCATTAATCAACCTTCTACACTCTACTAGCGGTTGCGTTGTGTTAACAGCGGATATTTGGTCCGCTGTTGCCAACAAGGATTATTTAGTTGTAACCGGACATTATTATAAAGGTTTTAATTTGGATAAGAGTGTCTTAGGTTTCAAATGTGTTATAAGATCACATACTGCCAATTTAATATATAACACAATTTTATCTGTTATTGATGAATATAGTTTAAGAGATAGAATAATGGCCATAACATTAGATAATGCAACTGTGAATACTAAAGCAATAGAACTTTTTGAAAATGATTTAAGTTTATTTAGTAATAATGATATTTTCCACCTACGTTGTGCATGTCATATAATTAATTTAATAGTAAAGTCCGGTTTAAAATCAATGTCAGGTCATATTAAAAGAATTAGAGATAACATTTCTTGGATTCAAGGTAGTAATCAAAGAATACAAGATTGGTTTAGATTTCTACAAGCATGTAATCAAAAGTCTAGAGCATTAGCCTTAGATATGCCCATAAGATGGAACTCCACTTACATAATGCTTGAACAATGCATCCCCTATAAAGATGCTATAACAAATTATGTTAGTGCAAAATTAGGAACAGGATTTATAGATGAAACTGATTGGTAAATTGCCGAACTTTTGTATAACTTTTTAGGTAGATTTCATGAAGTTACCTTAAAGCTTAGTGGAACTTATTACCCAACTTCACCATTAGCATTAGGAGAACTTTTAAGAATGTCTATTTTATTTAGTGAATTTAAGACACATGAGGTTTTAGGAGTTCCTATCGCCTCTATGGAAAAGAAATTTAAAAAATATTGGTATAAATTACCCATGTTGTATGGTTTCGGTGTTATTTTTGACCATAGATTAAAATTAGAAGGTTTAGAAAGTGGATTAGATAACTTAGGTGAATTTAGCTATAGACACTACTGACCAGTTTCCTATTATAAAGGAAAAAATATATTCTCTATATATCTCTTACGAAAGTAGGTTTAGAAACACACCTCGTGTTGAACAACCGCAACAACGAGACGACAATCCGCATTCATTCTTGAATGTTTTCGGGTTGTCTAAGAAGAAGAAGAAGAAGACGACGACGACGAGTCAAGGTCAAGAAGAATCTGGGAGTGGAAGTGGATCTTCATCAAGAGGTGGCGGCGGATTCAACGAGTTAATGGCGTACCTGAGTGAAGCGTGAATTGTGGAGAGTGAAAAGGAGTATGCCATTTGAAGAATCCATAATTTACTTAAGGTACTTTTAAACAAGGGAAAGCTGAAAGAGCACGAAATGTAAGTTAAACAAAAGATAAAAGAAAAAACAAAAACAAAAACAAAATAAATTAATATGCGACTTTTTATGAGAGCTTTTAATTGTAATAAAACTGAAATTGAAAATTCGAATCAGTGAAATTGACGCGATCTAAGTTTAACACACATTCCTGGATCAAACATTAGAATCGTTATTTGGATTGCATAAATTTACAAGAACTTCGAGGAAGTTGATGTTGGGGTCAGATTTCGTCACTCAATCTCAACCATACACATGTCAACTCGAGTCGACTAGACTTAAAAACCATCACCTAAGAAGACCTCTCAGAAGGATTCAGCAACCAAAGACATTTAGAAGATTACCCAATTAAAGATCGGCCTAAATCGACAACAACATCGGGAGTCAACTGCGACTGCTCGACAGAATTAAAGAGTCGACTGCTCCGATGAATATTCTGAGAATCTTCTGAGGAACCTTTTGTTTTGGGATTTTAGAAAGCTACCAAATCGCACCAAAGGTGGTCCAAATCTCATACGACACGAAGTGAATGAGGAAACAAGATTAGACACAATCGGCAAAGTCAACTCTATTCAAAAAAGGGAAACTAGTCTTAATTGGGAAACAAGAGTTTGCAACTATAAAGAGAGGACTTCCCTCAATGTCCAGAGCGTTCCAAGAGACACAAACTCGCCCTGGGCAGCTGCCCTCTCTCTCTCTCTTTCCTCCATTATTGTTTCTCTCAAGCTTTATCAAGCTTCTTTGTACTATTCTCTATATACATAGTACAAACAACAAACACTATACAGTCGACGTATCATGAGTTATCAGGGGAATCACTATAAATTTCGGTGTCTTCTCTTTGTTTTCCACACTTTACTTTATCGCTCATGCGCTAGATCATTCTAGACAAACGAATTGAACATTTACCACTCTGCGAATTGATAATAACACCTAATACAAATTGAATTGAACATTTACCACTCTGCGAATTGATAATTAACACCTAATACAAATTTTACCGTTAAAAATTGACCTCCACAGTTGGACAAGTAGACTATATAACATGTCTTAAGACTTTTGACAAATTCATGATATATAAGTTCTCAAATAGCTAGTATTATTAGTAAACATAAAGGAATGTTACAGTCATAACCATATAGACTCTATGACCTAATTAGAGTAGTTTCATATTTGTATATTAATCAATCCGACAACTTGATCATATGATGACACATATCCCCAATAGAATACTTAAATTTAGTCAAAGAGAGAGACCAATCTCGGCCAACCTCATAAATCCGACAAGTAAACTGTAACTACTTGACCTAGTTCCCTCATTACACACAAACTTAAAAAACTTAGTCTAATTGGTGAATAACAGCCTCAGTAATTTGCATTACCATAAGAAACGGTGCCAATATGGCAGTGACAACTGGAAGCAGCTGCATGTGTTTTATCTTTTGTCCCAATTCATGACTTTTTCCTTGTCTTTTTACTACACGACCTTAACGATTTTAGTTTATTTTATCGTTTTTGTAGTTGGGATGGAATACTCTATACATGCAGCCACGACCCTCACAATTGTAACTCAATAGTTTTAACTGGTTATATAATATAATATATATATATATATATAATATATGTGTTACTCTATAATTAAAAAGATGTATATTGTATATATTATGCACTATTATATTCTTTACAAAAGATATACGTCCATGCATTTTATTCCTTTTCACGTTTATTCCTCCGTTTCTACTTTCTAATAATTAGTAATTAGTCTTTAGATTTCCATTCCATGGTTGTTTTTGTTATGTCGTACGTATATAAATATTAATCTCGGATGTTTAATTTGGATACATTATCTATTTTTAAGGGCACAAATATGATCTTTCCATCGTTTTTCTTTTCTCCCCCAAATACACTATGATGTAATATAAGAAGATTTAGTTATGGAAGTCGTTTATATTTTTGCATAGTCGTTTGTCTTATCTTGTCAGTTTAATTAGCTTTGAATTTTGTTATTTGTTGTTTTTTTTTTCTTTTGTTACTTGTTTTGTATAATTTCATGTGATCTTAATTATTTGTTATTTGTTCTTTGAGAGGACTAAAAATATTTTTATTAAACTATTATAAGTATTGAAATAAAACTTGTTTTCCTTCCAATTTTGGATATTTTTTCCTTTAGCCGTTGATTAATTGGCTCTCTTCTAGCTTTCTTTTGCCTTAATTACGCTAGAGAGACAACATTGAATCTAATTAAA
Source organism: Morus notabilis (assembly GCF_000414095.1). Classification (NCBI taxonomy): domain Eukaryota; kingdom Viridiplantae; phylum Streptophyta; class Magnoliopsida; order Rosales; family Moraceae; genus Morus; species Morus notabilis. The sequence goes on along the minus strand of NW_010357095.1, from coordinate 21,260 downwards.
CATCAAATCTCAAGGAAATATCATAAAATATCAAATGTACAAATTAACCCTTAAAATTAATAAAACGGACTAATATTGTGGTCACAGAAAATCAACATAGAATGTATATTCATAAAATATTAACACACCGTCTTGCCGCCCCACCCTGCAAATGAAGAATAAATGTATGCGTACATGTACATGGAAGCTAAGATAATCTGTTTTAAAGTAATATATATATATATATATATATAATACTTATAATATATCTATAATAAGCAAAAATAATATTTTAAAGAAATAATAAGGAAAAATAATAAACGAAACCCAATGCGCATTGAAATTGTATTCGTCGAACCTTGGCATTGGCCACACAAAAAAAAAAAAACAAAAACAAAAACAAAAAAACAAAAAAACAAAAAAACAAACTCCTCGTTGCATGCATGGCGGCAGACAGGCGCTGAACACCGTATATCTTCCATTACACGCGATCATACACCTTTCTTCAAACACACATAATTTCTTCGTAGCTTAACCCCATAAAGGAAACCATTATTATTATTTATTATTATTAAATTTTATTATTTTTTACTTCAACTTTTCATAAACACAATTCCTTAATTTGAACGCTGCTTTTTCCCTTTTGGTTGTCTCGTTTTTGGTTTCTCTCGAGTTTCCCTATGAAATAACTGCATGAACCCCACTTTCAATATAATATTTAATTAATTTATAGGGAACTGCAGAAAAAATATATTGGATTGTTGGAACGCTAGCTTTGACTTCGTTTGGACTCTAAAAAATGTCTTCTTCTTCATCACATATTTTTCCTTCTTTTGTCAAAACAAAGTTTAACAAACAACTAACTATAATATACGTACAAAAAGTAAGTATAGAAGTAGCTGAAAGATGGAATCCTTAAGGTTTATTCGCTCTCTTCTTGTATTAACTATGCTATATCATATAAGATATTGCAGCTCAACTACTAAGTACTACCAAGGTAAGTACTTTTAGTTTTATTCCCTTTTTATTCTTGTCTAATAATTTTGGGCTTTATATATGTAATTTCACTGAATTAGCTAGCTCTATTTACGTAATTTCTTAATTTCTGTAGCTTTCAACATAATAGTAGTACCGGGTCCTAGTGGAAGTACAAAAGGAAGTGCCAATATTAACTCTGAAAAGGTATAAATTATATCACCTCCTTTAAATTAGTACTAATGTTGTAATTATCATTATTCTATGAAAAAAAAAGGGTAATATATCACCAAATACCATTGAAACTAAGCTTGAAAAAATAAATCTTTACATAATTATTGGCTAAACGATCAATGGTTTATTTTTACAGGAGACTTACAATGGTGTTCCGACTATGGCAGACGTCGGAAACAATAGGCACGGAGGAAGGAAAATGATGGTTGAAAGGGTTTTGCCAATGGTAGAAGAGGAACATTTTGTTGGTGATTGTGATATCAGAGAAAAAGGAATTCTCAATGTGAAATGCAATCTCAAGAGTACTTCTACAAGACGCCGTCGCTTGAAGGCAAAAATGGCCGATTTTATAGCTTTCAATGCCGATTATCATGTTCCTAGACCTCATCCACCCAAAAACAACTAAAAGAATAGTGGTGTACTAGTGTTGGAACCCCATTTTGTTTTCTTAATTTTGCTTCTTTTTTCCTGTTTTTTTTTTTTTTCAGTGCCCTTACGGTTTTGTTACCTCCAGTTTTGTAAGCGTAAGATACAAGTGAGAAATATCATACTTGTACGTATGTAATAGAGACTTTAATGTTCAAAAATGAAACTAAACTTGCGTTAAATTATGAGTTAATGACTGTTTCTGGATCTTTTAATATTTCTATCAATGTGAATGTCGCTACTCTCTTTGGGCGGGGAAGTTTTCAGTATTTGAATGTTTGAATAGGGGAATGATGTAGCAGAAAATAGAAACAAAATGGAATTTTTTTCTGCGTACTCTATAAAAATCAGGGGTCATTTTTGTAAAATTATCCCAATATAATTTGTCAAAACTAAATCATATCTCAATATTAATTGTTTTTATTGTCCTTTCCAGTTCCACAGAACTAATATCTTCTCTTGACTGATCACCTGTAAAAGTAATAAGCAAGCATATTGTTGGAAACAAAATTATCCATGATTTGCAGAATGTTCAACGTATATACATAGCTATTAATGTAACTAGCGTTTTATTATTTTACTCTTATTTCACTTTTTATGTATGCTATCTGGACGTTGGAGAATGTTGAGATAAGTGGTCCTTAGATACTAAAAACTTCAGAGGCGATTTAATTGAGTTTATGGAAGAATACATTAATACTAAGATACTAAACTTTGACCAATAATTTTTTACGTACGTAATTGATCAAGTATTTAACAGTAGATACTGTATTTACGTCGAGTAAACAAATGTCTACCAGTAACTGTTATTTACTTCAATTGTTTCAAAATTATGCTATTTATTCGAAAAACGTTTAGAAATATGTGATTTACCGCAATCATTGAAAAAAAAAAAAAAAACATATTATGCTTCTGATGACGTATTAAGATGGTGATATTTGGTATTTTTAAAAAAAAAAAAAAAAAAAAAACCGAACTTAACTGCCACCGAATCCCCAAACAGGTCGTAGAAAATTGAATCGGTTCCACGTCAACAAACCAACCATTTCAAAACAAGAAATCGTCAATTTTGAACCCTTCTACTGTGAGTTGCACATCAATCAAGGAGGAAGAAAAAAACGGCATTTAATGGATAGTTAATAGGGATGAGCAAAAACCCAACAATCCAACGAATCCAATTAACCTACGCAATCCAACCCACCCATCATAACCTAAACCTAACTAACCCAATCAACAGATCAATCCAACCCACCCAACCCGACTATTAATTGGGTGGGTTTAAGTTGAGTTTTTTTTAACCCAACTTAACCCGAACTATTAGTTTTTATGTTATACGAGCTTGAATTATTGTTTGTTTATTAGTTTATAACTTATATATTTAAATTTAAATATTAAATCAAAATTATTTAAATTAAATATTGATTTTTAAAAATCATTTTTTACTTTTTCTAAATAAATAAAAGTTTAAAATAGAATCATGATTTTAATTTTAAAATTCTCATACTAAAACTTTTAGGGAAAATCAAATAATAAATAATAAATGAATAGATAAATGCATTGTGTAGCAAGTAGCTCGTAGACGTCAAGAGTGATGAGTTTTCTTTTCTCTCTTTCTTTGGCTCCGTTCATTTCGCCGATTCGAGTTTAGAATTCGAGTTCTGTTACAGTAAAAAGCTCTCAGAAATAGTCACATCTAACTTTTTTGCTACAGTAAAAAGCTCTCACACAAAATCACATCTCAACTCGAATTATAAACTCGAATCAGCGAAGTGAACGGACCCTTTATGTCTCTTGTTGTTTCCTCTCCTCGTCACTCTTAGCAGTGAGACGAGTTGAAAAACGACAATATATAAATTAATTAAGAAAAATTTTATATTAGTATATCTTGTATTTTAGTATAATTAATTTTTAATACTCTTTATTTTTAATAATTTTAAATTAATATCTTGACGTTTTAAAAAATTATTTTTTAATACTTTAAGGTTATTTTTTAGAATTTAACAGGTTAAAGTTACATTTCTCATTAATTAACTAAAAAATTAATAATAAATTTAAAAAATTCTAAAAAAAAATTTAAACATTTAAAAATTTAAAATAAAAATAATGCTTTAAATTAAAAATAATCTTTCAAAATTTTTCAAAATTTATTAGTTTTTAGTAAAATAATGAGAATAGTAAATTTGACATTTTACATCTTAAAAAATGACCTCAAGATACTAAAAAATAATTTTATAAAACGTCAAGGTACCAATTTAACATTATTAAAAACACATAGTATCAAAAGACAAACTGCACTTTTTGTTTTTTGTTTTTTTTTTTTTTGGTTTTTTTTTTTAGGCTTTTCCTTTCAAAAAATAAGCAAAGTGCAAACTGAACATGTTCTGTTAACTTGAAAAAATAAAATTAAAAAATAAAAAATAAAAAAATGAAAAACAAAAACAAAACAAAACGTGTTCTGTTTAAGGTTGGGTTACTTTTATCATTTTACGTTAATCTATAGAAGCGACCGACTACCAAGTTCTAGCAGGGGAAAAAAAGAAAAAAGAAAAGAAAAGACCAAGTATCAAGTATCAAGTCCTAACACATGCTGTTTAATTTTCAAAATGAATCTTCTACAGTCTCTCAGCTTAAATTGAGGGACCGATCCACATCTATATGTCAGGCATCAAATAAGTATTGATTTTTTTTTTCTTTTTTTCTTTTTTCCACATTAGTAGTTTCATTGATGTAACCACAACATTAAAGCCAATTATTGATTATTGGTATCTAATTCATTTTCATTCGAATTTTTTTTTATTTTTCATTGTTTTGGATTGACTTTTGATATGTATCATTGTTTTGTTGATTAAAAGTCTGATATTAATTTGTGTTTCTTAAACATTAATTGTTGCCTTTGTTACTTATTTTGAAAAAAAAAATTTAATTTAATTATTCTAAAGGCGTTTTCAATTTATCAATAAAATTTGATAAATTGCTAAATCTTTATGTAATATACTCCTATAAAATATTACAGTTATGCTTCTTTTCAAAAAAATATTACAATTATGCTTCCTTGCAACTACTTGGCTATTCTTTTATGTTGATTCTGAGCTTTTAAACATTCGTAAATTATAAAGTATAGAATTTGATGACTTTTCCCGGTAATAAATGGGAGATTCTATCAAACTTTTGATAACTTAAACATTCCTATTAAATTATCAAAATTATGATCCCTCATCATATTACCCCTACTTGGCTAAATGTTGGTTAGCTACTTTAACCCATTTTCTCCATTTTTCAAGCTTCAAAATGATAATAAAATAGGCCAAACCGGTTCATAAAACTCAAGAAATCTATCATCCACGACATGTATTTGAAGTCTGTTCCCTTAATAAACATTTATTTGAGCGGAAAAACAAGATTCGTAAATTTGTTTGTCTTTTAATTCAATCACAGAACTAGCAAAATCTGTACGACACATAATAACACCAACACTTGAAACAAAATATATATGCTCAGCACATCGCATAACATTGATTTGAGCTAAATCAAAAAATTCAAAACTAAATATTTGGAACCCGCCATCTTATAATTAAAATATGCTCTGATACTAATTGATGAAATTAATAACTTGTAATTAATGTCTAAGACATATCACAAAAATAATAGATTTGTGGTTTTTTGTCTGAAGCGTTGGTGCCGTCATCGAGTCGGTATCGAAATCTGTAAGAGGATGATAAAGCTCTTCTCTTACCTAGCCTCTCCACGCACACTAGCACCACCCACTCAACCTTAACCCACACATAGCCCTTTAATATATAGTGTATGTTTATTTAATGACTCAAGCCATATTATACAATATTTTCTTTCATAAAAATTTAAATTTAACTTTTTTATTACAGTGTTTTCTCACATACACAACTCAAGTAATACAAAAGAACAAGCTCATAAAGTGTTTAACTCAACAAGATAATGGACTTATTTATGTTTAAGCCTATTAGGCTTATATTAATTATGCTAAGTGAAGTTTTATTCACCCCAAAATTTTATTAAGGCACCCCAACATATTTCAAAATTCTAACTATTCTCTTTTTAAAATTAAAATCTCTTATAGTTTCAAAAATACCCTTATGTATACTCCATACTTTTCTACTTTTAAAATTTTGTTTCTTAAAAAGATTTATTTTGTCTCTTAAAAAGATTTATTTTTACTTTATTTTTGGGTGAGATACGATTCTTCTCATTTTAACTTGATGAGATAAGATTTTTTTTCCCCTAAACTTAAACCTTTTTTTTTTCTTTCTTTTCTTTCCTTTCCTTTTTGCTATTTTTATTTGAACTTAAACGACTTTTTTTTTATAACGAATTTTTTTTTTTCTTTTCTTTCCTTTTTGCTTGTTTTATTTTAACAACTTTACAATTACTCTTTTTCAAATATCTTGATTATGTTCACATGACTAAGCTCTTCTATTATCATCATCATTCATCATAGTTGCAGGATTTGACTAAACATTTTCAATGCGTTCATCTTTTTCGTCATGCAAAATATAATTAAAAATTAAAAATCAACATCAACAACTTCAATAAAACAAAACACAAACAAGAGAGGAAAAGAAAACATACATTAAAACTTGTTGAAACTTTCTCATCGAGCTCCACAATTACTTGGTGACTAGAAAGTTTTTATTACAGTTTGGGGAAAAAGTTAGGGTAGATGATTGTTTCAATATCACTTAAAAAAATAGAAAAACATTTTTGCTCTTCAACTTCACAAATTACATGGAGAAGAAAGATTCAATGGAATTTTTTTTAATGCGTTAAATGAAAAGATTCAACCCAAAAATAAGGAAAGTGAATCTTTTAAGAAACCGTTTTTTAAAAGTGAAAATAATTAAGGCGTCAATAAAATTTCTCTTATATTTGCATCCTCAAGATTCATGAATGTACCCACCAAATCATAATCTATTTGTATTACAAGTGTACCCACCAAATTATAATCTATTTGTATTACAAGTTTACCCTACATTAAAATTACATCGACGTCCATTATATTATACCCCACATTAACTATTGATAGAAATACTATTCTTTTCAAATAAAAAAAAAAACATACACTCATTATACATACTACTAAAGGAGGCACCCGGGTTACTGTTCTTAGAACAGTGCCCAGTCCTTCTTCTCCCTCTTCTTTAAAAAAATTCCGGCTGTGTCCTAAATTTGTTATGATTGTACGATTTTATCCTTAGTCTTTATTTGTTTCAGTTGATGTTGTCTTGAGTTTTTGGTAAATTTCTGCAGAGAGAGAGAGGGAGTGCAGAGTGGTGAGCTGTCTGGGTGGTGGGACCTGGTCTTATTTGTGTTTATCATTTTGGAAAATGCCATTTGTGTCCTCTACAATTTGTTTTTATTATTTTGTCCTCAATTTTTTTTCACTCTTGTGTTTTTCTGCTGGATATTTTCATCATTTGGTGCGGTGGTATTTGTTTAGTATTCTCGAGAAGCTTCTTGCTTCTTTCGTTTCTGATTTTACGCCTCCATATTTTACATTTTGTTGTCTCTTTTACCGAGGCTCCCTTCTTCGTTTCTTCTTCACAAGTTCTCTTCGTTTTTTTTCATGGTTTCTTCTGGTTTATTGTGTTTTGATTTTAAGTTTTTTCCTCATTTTTTGTTTCTGGGTTTGGTTGCGCTTTTCGTGGGGTTCATTTCAGATTTTTTTTTTTTTTTGTTTTTTATGTCATAAATGGGTTGAGGTTATCGTGGTGTTCATTTCGGCTTTTTTTGGATTTCTTATGTGATAAATGGGTTGAGGTTATGAGTTTGTTTTTGAAGCTCTTACGCTTTCTTCTCTTTGAAAATTTTTTTGTCTCTCCATTTTTTGTCGTCTGGATATTTTTAGCTTTTTAGGGTTTTTTTTTTGTTTAAGATTTTTTAAGGCTTTGTTCTTGGTGAAGTTCTTACATTTTCTTCTATTTAAAAATTTTTGTTGTTTCAGTTCTGGACTTCTTCTTTTCTTCTTTTTCGTAACGCTTCTGGGATTCATTTTTTATATTTGTTTTGTTTTACAGTTTTATTTTTCGTTTCTCTTTCATTATATTTGGTTTTGTTTTTTTTCCTGTTTTGTGATTTTTTTCCCTTCTTTCTTTCTTTCTTTTCGTAAGGCTTCTGGAAATTATTTTTTATGTTTGTTTTGTTTTGTAGATTTGTTTTTCATTTTTCTTTCTTTAGATCTGGCTTTGTTGTTTTTCTTATTTTTTTGATTTGTTTTTTTCCCGCCTATTTTTCCAGATCTGTTAATGTTTTTGTAGATTTGGCTTCGTTTTTTCTTTCATTTTTTTTATTCATTTTTTTTCCATTTTTTCATATATGTACGTGTTTTTGCTTCGTTTTGTTCCCTATTTTTTTAATTATTTTTTTTCTACGTTTTTATATATCTGTTAGTATTTTTGTAGATTTAGCTTCGGTTTTTTTCTTTCAGTTTTTTATTTCCCTTTTTCCAGATATGTTTGTGTTTTTATTTCCATATCTTTTAGTTGTTCGTTTTTTTCCCTGTTTTTTTATTCGGTTTTTTTCATTTATTTTTTTTCCTTCTTTTCTTTATTTTGATTATTTTTTCATTAGGTTTTCGAAATAATCTATTTTTTTTTCCTTTTTTCTATTTTCGTTATTTTTTATTTGCTTGTTGGTTATTACGTTGTCTGACACCTATTTTTACTAATTATTACATGTTTTCATATTTGTTTGCAGGTTATATTAGTCGGGAATATTTAGACATTTATTTTTAGTGCAAGGTAATTCTTTCTAACAAATTTTTTTTTTCACTGTCTGCAGGGTGTTTGTTATGTTCCACGGTAGTTGTCATGCAGCGTAACACCTATTTTTAACAAATTATTACGTTTTGTTTATAGCGTAACAGCGGTAGTATTAAGCTTTATTTTCAGTATTTACCACCGCCACATGCTCGAAAGTTTTTTTTTTCCTATAAATATATTGTTCTCTCTTTTATGCTCAATGTCTTCTACTTTGTTTCTGTTTTTGTTGTCATACACTTACCGTCTATCTTCTCTGTTTCTTTTCTTTTCTTCAATTTTCATTAGTCAGTTTTTTCCCCTTTTCTGTTATCTCTATTTTGGAGTTTTTTTACTCCTTATGCATCAACGCTATCCACTTTCGTTATTGCGCTAAGGTACTCCTTTCTTACTTCTTCCACATTATTTTTAACTGCTCTTAAAATTTTGTGTATTATATTACTATGATTTTTTAATTGTATATATTGAGTTGCTAATATATGTGCTCACTGTTTTATGTTATTATGATTATTTTTGTATTAATTCTATTTATTATATTAATCTGTCAACACTCTATTCTCTAACTAACGTGATTTCTCATTTGGTAATGATGTAGTATTTTCCTTTTATTGTTACCATGTATTAAATAACTGTTTATAGTGATTTAGCAAGCCTTGACGTTGCCCGGATTATTTAAGATTTATATTCTTTTATTTATTCAGTTTTGTCAACAGTATATTATTCTTATTATTATTATCTACTCTAAAATGATTTGTTTTTTATATGATTTTACAGAAGGGGTTTCGTTCTATTTTTTTACTGCTATCTCTGTTGTTGGTTCGCCAATTGAACTCATTTTTATGTTTATGAAATTTTTGAGATTTTATTTACTTACTTTTTTATCACTGAAATATTTCTTCTTTTTCTATTCTCTTTATTTTGTTATCAAATATTTCAATTAATCTTCTGGGATTGACTTACTTTATTCTCAAATATTTAAGTTACTTTTCAGCAATTGGTTTTAATCTAAACCATTTTTTCCTTTTACTATTATATTTATGTTTTATTCTTTTTTTTCATTTCTTCTTTCCTTTTTATTCTTCATAAATCTTTTTAATAATTCAGTTAGCACTGAAGGGCATTGTTAAATCTTATTTCAGTTATTTCTAATGTGTGATGTTAGCAATTAAAGGCAAATACCTGAACCAAATTATTTATATTTGTCTATTAATGTTAAAAAGAAACTCTTAAGTTTTGATTTTTAATTTTTTAACATTTTCTTCAATATTTTCACATTTGTTTCCACCTCAAATGTTGCAGTCACTCTTCAGGAAAAGGTTGTTTCTGAGAATTCCCTTTCTTCTAAGGTATTTCTTTTTACTGAAGAGTTTTTCTTCTACTGTTTTATTGCTGCCTCTGTTGTTAGTTCACCAATTGAACCCATTTTTATATTTATGAAGTATTTGAGTAGATTTAGTTTCAATCACGGTTGTAAATGTCCTTTTATGTTTCTTATCTTTGTATTATTTATGTTATATGATCTTCTTTTATGGTTTAATTGAAAATTCCCTCATATATGTTGTTATCAATAAAAGATATAAAACTTGAATCATTTTTTCCCCTTTACTAACTTTTTTTTATGCATAGGATATTTTATGTAATATTTATAAACATATCTTCATCCGATTTTACTGAAGAGTTTTTCTTCTACTGTTTTATTGCAGCCTCTGTTGTTGGTTCGCCAATTGAACCCATTTTTATATTTATGAAGTATTTGAGTAGATTTAGTTTCAGTCACGGTTGTAAATGTCCTTTTATGTTTTTTATCTTTGTATTATTTATGTTATCTGATCTTTTTTTATGTTTTTAGTACAAATCCTGTAATTATTTTGTTAGTATATGTTATTAGCAGTGAAACATAGATACTTAAACTATTATCTAAATTTGCTAAACGATTTTCGTTTTACTCTTTAATTCCTACCTCTGTTGTTGATTCACCAGTTGAATTTATTTTTATGTTTATGAAATTTTTGAGATTTTATTTAATTCTTTCGTTTTTTACATTCCTTTTTTTCTTATGTTTTTTATCTTCGTAAACAATATCTAAACAATATAACATTTACAGCTTCATTTTAAAGACATTTTTACATAAACAATGTATGTTATTTCCATACAATATCCAACATTTGAAGATGGAACAATGTTATTACAATGTATCATTATAAAAATTTCATATACAAAAGTATAATTAAAAATATATAAATATATATATTATTTGAATATTAACGAGAATGTATTGTAAATGATATTATTTGTTTTGTTTTCCTAATTCACAACTTTAGTATATATGTACTTATTAATAATACATAATTTTAATAGATTACACTTATTTGAAGCAGATTTGTTGTTTCGTTCGACTTTCTACCGTTGAATACAAATTTGAGTAGCATTTATATACGACTGACACTCGAGTTATGCCTAATTCTCTCAAATACAAACGCGAGCTCTGTAACAACAGAGATAAGTTTTTAATGTTTTATTTATACACTGTTAATATTCTATATTTGTTTAAAATAAATTTATTAACATATATAACACATTAAAATCAGATAATTTATATTTAACTTATTATATATATTTAACAAGATTTTTAAAGGTTTATAAAAATTTTACAAACGTTAACTTTAAAAAAATATTTCATTCTATTTAATGATAAAATATTTATATAAATTTTATACAAATAAATTATTTTCATTAATAACATAGTACATATTTGTTTCTACTTCTTTTATAATATTAATTATAATATCTATTTATTAATATAAAGCTATCTTTTAATTATAAAATGTTCATACTATTTAATTTCTTTCTCTGTTATAATTTGAAAACAAAAAAATTGTAATTCTTCATTATATATTTCCTCTAAATATATCTTCTGACTACTTTCATTTATGTTATCATTTTTTATATCTATTATTTTTTCATTTTTATTAATTTGAATATATGTTTAAATAAATGTTTGTTAGATATAGAACATAAATATGTTACAGTGTTTATTACATTATAATTTTAACAAATATATTCATGTCAACATTTTAAAAAAAATTTCTCATGTGTTCCATCATAATTAAGCATAAAATACTTAAATATATATATATATATAAATAATAAACTAATGTTTAAGAATAAAATTTTATTAATAATTTTAGTAATTAATAAATTTTTTGTTATATTAAAATTGTTTTGAATATAATTTTCAGATAATACAAATGAAACGAAAGTTCAACCAAAATTTTCCTCATCAAAAGAATACAAAAAGTGTCAAAAATAAGAAAAGGAAGACGACCGAAATGCATCAGTCAGATTCAAAAAATATAAGGACACATCGAACCAAACATACACAGTTTTGTGGAACTTTCATCAATACTCAAACCCCTTTAGAATCAACAATTCAACACTCAAACACAACACTGGTTGAAGAAAGTAATTCCTAAACTTAAAATCTTTGTCCCTAAATTATTAAAACCTCTATTTGTAACTAATTTAAAATTATTTATGAAACTATGAAATTAGGTGACCTAAATGCGTATATTGATCTTGGAGATTCTGACTCAACATGTGAACATTGTGGAGCAATATTTTGGAATAATGAACGAATAGAAAAATATCCATATAAATATTCTTCATGTTGTCAGAATGGAAAAATAAAATTACCTTCTAAAAGGAAAAACACCATTGATTTTAGATAAATTATTAAATGATTATGGTGGAACTTTAAGTACACATTTCAGAAAAAATATAAGAACGTATAATTCAATGTTTTCTTTTACATCATTTGGGGCAAACATTCAATCAAATATTAATGAAACATTGGAACCTTATATATTCAAGATTAGTGGTCATAAAACATTATTTAATGGGATATTTACTTCTAGTTGATAATAATCCTCCAAAATTTACACAGCTATATATTTATGATACATAAAATGAAATCCAAAATAGAATGGCAATATTTACATCAACGAATAATTCAAATTCTTTAAATGAAAGTATTATTACAAAATTAATAATAATTTTAGATGAAATAAATATATTAGTTAAATTATTTAGATTTGTTAAAAAATTTTACAACATTGATAAAACGCAATCAATGCAATTAAGATTAATAGGTAGACGGGAAGGAGATGCTACACAGTATGACCTTCCAACCTCAGCAGATATAGAAACTTTAATTGTTGGTGATATTGGTGAATACGAAAAAGGAAGAGATATTATTATATGTAGCCAAAGAGGTGACTTACAGAGAATTAATAAACTCCATCCATCTTACATGTCATTACAATATCCTTTATTATTCCCAAATGGTGAAGATGGACATAGACCTAATATAGGATGGAATCCTGAATTTATAGGGACACAACCATCTAAAAAATGAATTTCAATGAGATCATTTTATGCTTTTCAATTACAACAACGTTTAAATGAAGGAAATACATTGTTTAAAAGTGGTAGACTATTTCAACAATATATTACAGATGCTTATGCTACTGTTGAAGAAGATCGATTAGACTTTGTTAGACATAATCAAAATAATTTAAGATCTGAATTTTATAAAGGTATTCAAGATGCTATAACTAAAGGTGATATTGACCCTCAAACAATTGGAAAAAGAATTATTTTACCATCATCTCATACTGGAAGTCCAAGATATATGATTCAAAACTATCAAGACGCAATGGTAATATGTAGGCATTATGGAAATCCTGATATTTTTTTAACATTTACATGCAATCCTAAATGGCTTGAAATTATAAGAACTCTAGCTTTACTTCCAAAACAAAATTCTAATGATAGACCAGATATCATAAGTAGAATTTTTAAAATAAAATTAGACCATTTATTACATACAATAAAATCTGGACAAATTTTTTGGACCATAATAGCAGGTAAATTATTTTATTTTGGCATAAACTTGTACATTCTATTGTTTTACTGCTTAAAAAAATATTTACACTTCTTTAAAATATGTTTCTAACTCTTTTTATGTCAATATTTTTTTCTATTTTTGTAGATTTATACATTGTCGAATTTCAAAAATGTGGTCTTCCTCATTGTCATATGTTATTTTGGTTACATACAGAAGATAAATGTCGAGATCCAATACATATAGATAAAATTATATCAGCTAAAATCCCAAATCTAAAATATGACCCATTAGGTTATAAAGTTATTATTGATTTTATGATACATGACCCATGTGGATATGCAAAAACAAATGTTCCATGTATGAAAAACTCAACATGTACTAAAAATTTCCCTAAATAATATAAAAATAAAACAAGCATAGAAGAAAATGGTTTTGTTAGTTACCGACGTAAAGAATCTACTTTTAATACTATTAAAGAAGGAATCCAACTTGATAATAGATTTGTTGTTCCATATAATCGTACAGTATGTATAAATTATCAAGCTCACATCAATGTTGAAATATGCTCTCAATCAATGCTTATAAAATACTTACTTAAATATTTAACAAAAGGACCAAATAGAATAAGAGCTGCTATTGAAAATACTAACATTACAGATACTACAAAAGAAACAAATACAAAAGAAATTGATGAAATAAAAAATTATCTTAATTGTCGATATATTACACCTTATGAAGCAATTTGGAGATTATTTGAAAACCTAATACATCATAGAAATCCAGCTATTTAATGACTTACAATTCATCTACCAAACATGCAAAACATTACATTTAATAAGAATCAACAATTACAAAATATAATAAATTTACCACACAACAAAAAAACAACACTAACAGAATGAATGGAAATTAATAAGATACATGAAGAAGCTCGACAACTTACTTATATAGAATTTCCAACAAAATGGGTTTGGAAACACAAAGATAGAATTTGGACAAAACGACAAAGTGGACACACTATTGGAAGAATGTTTCATATTCCTCCCAGTTCTGGTAAATTATTTTATTTAAAATTATTATTAAATCATAAAAAAGGTGTAACAAGTTTTAAATCAATTCGAACAATTAATAATATTATTTATCCAACTTATCAACAAGCCTGTCATGCATTAGGTTTATTAGGAGATGATAAAGAATGAAATGAATCAATTGAATAAGCATCATTTTGGTCAACATCTACTCAACTTCGTCAACTTTTTACTATTATTTTATTATTTTATAATGTATCTCATCCAATTAAATTATTAGAAAATCACCGGAACTTAATGTGTGATGATATTATATATAAATTAAAAAAATTATTTAACAATTCAAAATTTCAAATTCTTGAAAATGAATTATACAATTTTGTATTATATAATTTAGAAAAATTACTAATTTAAATGCATCTTCCTTAACAAATTTTAACATACCACTTCTAATGGGATCATTAATTGAAGATTTAGATAATAAACTTTTAAGAGAAGAACTAAATTATGATAAAAAAAATTCAAAGAAGAAAATATAAATTTAATAAATAATTTAAATCATGTACAATATTACATTTACAATGAAATTTTAAAGTCACTTAAAAACAACTATGATAACTTAATTTTCATATATGGATATGGAGGTACAGGAAAAATATATTTATGGAACACACTTATTAACAAAATTAGATCAGAAGGTGAAATAGTATTAGCAGATGCATCATCTGGAATAACATCATTACTTTTACCAAATGGTCGTACTGCACATTCACGCTTTCGTATCCCTCTTTTAGTTGACAAATTCTCAACATGTCAAATTAAAAAAAATACTCAATTAGCAAAATTAATAGAAAAAACACCTTTAATATTATGGGACGATGCACCAATGAATAATAAATACTGTTTTGAAGCTTTAGATAAAACAATGCAAGACCTGAGAAATAACTTTAGTCAACCTTTTGGAGGAATGACAGTTATTTTAGGTGATGATTTTAGACAGATTCTACCTGTTATTCCAGGAGGAACAAAAGAAAACATTATTGATGCAAGTATAAATAATTCTATCTTTGGACATATTTCCGTGTATTAACATTGATAGAAAATATGAGATTAAAAATTCCAAATAGCTCTATTGATGAACAAACTGAAATAACAAAATTTTCTGACAGGATATTAAATATTGAAAATGGAACACTTGATGGAACAAAAGATCCGAAAAATGAAGATGCTACTTGGATTAATATACCTTAACAATATTTGATAAAATATGATAAAAATCTAATTAAACATATTTGCACTATAGTATATGATGATTTTAAAAATAACTATGACAATATTAAATATATAAAAAATCATACAATTATAGCACCTAAAAATAAAACAACAGATGAAATAAATAACTATATGTTATCTTTAGTACCTACAGAGGAAAAAATTTATAATAGTTATGATACAATTATATCCTCATCTGGAAACCTTGATGAACTAAATCTATTATATCCTCCTGAATTTTTACACACATTAAATTTTAATAATTTACCACCACATGAATTAAAATTAAAAATTGGAATTCCTATTATGTTATTATGAAATCTTAATCAGTCACAAGGTTTATGTAATGGTACTAGATTGATAATTACCCAATTAACAAATAGAATTATTGAAGGCCATATTATTAACTCTGTTGATACAAATACTGAAGTTTATATACCTAGAATAGAAATAACTATAAATGAATCCAAATGGCCATTTGTTTTAAAAAGACGACAATTTCCTGTAAAAATATGTTACGCAATGACAATAAATAAAAGTCAAGGTCAATCATTAGAAAAAATTGGTATATCCCCAAAAGGTTTAAATATTTTAATACATGAATCAATAAACAAATATCCAAATTATATCAAAAATATTGTATATAAAGAAATATTACATAATATTAATAAAAATTAATCTACTTATTCTTTTTTACATTATAATAAAATAATTAAATCAATATATAAAATATTATTTTTATCAACTTTATTTTAACAGTGTCAAATTCTCGCAATATTATCATTATTTTCTAATGTATATAATCTCATAACATTCTACAAAATCATTTTCTAATTTTTAAAGTATTATTGTAAATTTTTATAATATAATATTCTTTTCCATTTATATATTATGAATTTTTATATGTTTTATATTATTTTTCAGTTTCAACAAGATGTTTGCACCAATAAGAATCCTGAAACCTGGTGAAACACACTTGACTATTCGTGCTCGAATATGTCGTTTATGGAGAAATATAGATTACAAAACAGGAGAACTTATCAGTCTCAATATACTGTTGGTTGATGAAGAGGTAATGTAATATACTCTTTTTATATGTTACATAATTAAAAATATATAACAATCAGATATATTTATTACTCATATAACAATAAAAAATCTTATTTATAATTTTACAGCACGAAGTAATACATGCAGTTATCCGATCAAGAGATGCTGACTACATGAACCAAATAATTGAAGAATGTAATATATATGAAATTAATAACTTCTTCATCGATCGGAACAAACCAAGATATAAAATTGTTCCCCATGTGGCAATGCTGCGGATCGCTAGAGCAACAATTTTTAAACATGTTCCTGAAGACATGCCTGAAATACCTCGACAAAAATTTAACTTTGTCGAATTCGATCTAATTTCTCAAAGAATCGATGTAAACGATGTTCTCTCAGGTTTGTTTATTTTATTACCTATTTATTTATATTTTTTAATCAATTATTTCTCATTTTATAATAGTTAAAACTAATTGATTATACATGTAATATTTGTATCAGATGTAATTGGTCGACTTATATCCTTCCATGGTATTGAAGAATTGGCCATCAGTGAAAGAATTGTCAAAAGAAGAAGTTTCACAATCCAGAACATAAGGTAAATACAATAGAAACTATTATTATAATAATCAAATAAAAAATTTTATTCATATTTAAATATTTATAATTATGTTTTCCACTGTTCAATACAGAGAACAATTAAATATAACGCTTTGGGGAAAAACAGGAGAGTTTTTTTATGAAAGTGTTGTGCAGTCAATGACAGAACCAATTGTTATTACTTTTACAGCAATGGCGGCCAAACAATACCAAGGTTATTATTTACATTATAATATATTATTCTAATCTCTTATAAAACTAACTATAAATATCTATTTATTACATGAGGTCTTTACTTATCAAACACATCCGGTACTTTTTACTTTTTAGATCTAGAAATACCAAAAATACAGAAAAGTAAACAAAGGTATAACAAAAAATACTAATTTTCTCACTATTGACATATATGCATTTTCTCATTTTCATATATTCTTATAAACATAAATATTTCTTTACAGATTCCGTCATTCCATTCAGAGTTTAGACTACATTGCTACATCAGCAAGACCAGCAATATCATTAGAAGACCAGAAGATTACAAATCGCATTACCATCGCAGAATTACGGGCATTAGATCCATTCCAAAATCAGGTATAAACTTTATCAATATAATCCATTAAATATAATATGTATATATATTGAATTAAAGTGTTTCTTCCTCTACTTAATAGGAAACAAAATACACAGTTAGAGTAACTATAACTGATATGAATATATATCAAGGATGGTTTTGTTATGACTGCACAAAGTGTTACAGACAAGTGCAAGAATCTGGAACATCATGGTGGTGTGACACTGACGGATATCTATCTACAATGCCACTAACTTGGTAATAAATTCTATTACAAAAAACAAACGAATTAATTTTTAATTAACAAATACAATAAATATATTTTAATTTTTTTACACAGGTACAAAATAAATATACAGATCGAAGATAGTACTGGAAGAACAGACGTTGTAATGTTCGGTAAAACAATACAGTCACTTATTAACAAAGCTTGCTCTACGCTTACTTACGATGAGGGATACACTGATTGCTACATGATTCCTCCTATTTTAGAAGAAATAAGAGGAATATCAAAAATATTTGTCATACAGTTTCGTACTCGAGGAGCTTTTATCGATAAAGTTATTTTGAAGACTTTCAATGACAATCAACCTAAGTTGTACTTACCACCTACAACAACTGAATCTTCGAAAGAAGCAGCATCAGTTTCAAAGCCAATTCAGCCTATTTTAGTCCCTCACGAATCTACCTCTTTCGCAAGTTCGTCAAAAAGAAAAAGAAAATAAATCAGGTAAAATCATATGTTATATATTATATTAAATATTTTAATAAATATGCACACAATTATTAACATTTATTACAATTTAATAATTATTAGTTTACTGTTTTCTTCTTTCTTAACTGCAGCTTAGAAGAAACAACAAGCAAAAGCAAAAAGAAATAAATATATGAATAAACCTTTGTATATTTATAAATAAGTTTATATATTTTTATTTACAAAAATAGAGATATAAATAAATGTGTATATGTGTTACAAATTTACAGTAACTTATAAACACACACACATATATATATATATATATATTTGTGTTTTTATACATTTTTTGTATTTAAATTACTATTAATTAAACTATTACATATCCGTGCAAATGCACGAGTAATCCACTAGTATTAACTATAATTAGAAAATATTTTTTAGGGAAATGCCAAAATAACCCCATGTCTTTCTTAACATTAATTTCACATTCTTTGAAAATTTCAATGGAGGTTCTAACTGAAAAAAAGAGCTTGTTTCTTGAAAAGTCAAAATATACTAAGTTTGTATTTCTGATATTTTAATTTCTTTAGAGTTACGATTTTTCTTTTATTTTTTGTTTTTAGTTTCTTATGATAGTTCTTTGAGGATTTTCTTATAATTCAAAGTCCTTCGGCATTTTTCCTTTCTCCAAGGTTTTTTTTTTTTTTTCGAAGAAACAATTATGGATATGCAGCCTTCGTCTCTATATAAGATTAATGTTCCTTGGGGTGATTAATTATTTTGTTTTATAATAATAACTCTTTTTGGCATTAGTTTATGATATTTACTCTATTTTGTACTTTGTTTCTAACAATGAAAGATGATAACACTGGAGATAACTCTGCGAATGGGTTTCCCCCAATACATTCAACCTTTCATCGCAAAGAAGCAACAACATGTTATTCTAGAGAAAAACGATAACGTTAATAAGCATCAATAGGATATGTAACCGAGATTTTTTTTTTTAATTTTTATAGAAGCATATACAAATTTAGAGATTTTTCCGATGTAATAAAGGTAAGAAGAGTGATGAATAACCTTCAGGGAAAAAAAAAGAGTGATGGATAAAGGAAAAAGAGTGATGGATAAAGGTAAAAAAGAAAAAAAAAAAAGCTTGATGAATTACAATAATTTTAAAAAGGAACATAACATTAATGGTTAAAAGGAAAGGGATGGATATATTATTTTATAAATTAAATCAATATTATAATTAAAGGGGTATGAAATTATAAATAATCTAAAGGAGAGTTGGGGTTTACTGTTCATCAAGACTCAGTTTATTGTTCCTTCTACAGTGAAATGATCATTTTGCCATCGATTTACTGCTCCCTTCTTTGGCTGGCGCAGGGGTGGTTTGGTCTTTGAACCCGTGTGTGATGGGTTGATTTTCTGATTTTACCCCTGTTGTTTCTCTTTTTCTGGATTTTTGGGCTTTGGTTTTTTGGTCATTTTTGCCTCGCCATTTTTTTCGTTTCCCTTGCCCTAGCCTTTCTTGCCTCTTCGATGTCCTCATTTTCTCCGCTTTTGTCGGCTAGTTTTGGCGGATTTGATTTTGCAGAAAATGGTGTTACTTTGTGCGATTTGCGTTTTGGCTTCTTTGGTGGTTTTATCGGTGGCTTTGCTTTGATTTTCCCCTGTGCTTTTGGTCTACGGTGCTCTGACTCATTTGGGCTTTGGCGGAGGCTTATGGCATTTTCTTTGTTTGCCTCTATACTGGTTTGATTAGTGATTTTGATTTCTCTATCCTGCTTGGACACTTTTGTTTGCGGTTTTGGTGTGATTTTTTACTGTGATTTTGCTGGATCGGTCTTTGATTCATGTGGGTGTTGGCGCGGGCCTGTCAGATTTTCCTCGGTTGGTTCTGTGCTCGCTTGATTTATGGTTTTGGGTTCGATTTTTATCCAACTTTGGGGCATTGCATGTTTAGTCATTTTTTGTCTCTGTCTTTCTTCTTTGATTTTGGGGGAAATTTTGGGCTTTTATCCCTTCTTTCTTCGACATTGTTCTGCCATTTTTATTTGTGGCTTGATTTTGTGTCTCATTTGTTATGATTTTTTTAATACTCACTGAAGTTTGATTTGGGTTTTGGTGCAGGCCTCTTTGGTTTTCCTAGATTGCTTCTAGGCTCAATTCATTCGTGGTCTTGGTTTGGGTTTTTATCTGTTCTTGAGTGACTACATGCTTGGCCTCTTTTTTTCTTTTTTTTCCTGGTTTTAATGTTTACTTACATTGTTCTCTTCGTTATTTATTTTTTTGCTTCATCTGTTTGGATTTGTTTTGTGTTTTTCGACATTGTTCTGCCATTTTTATTTGTGATTTGCTTTTGTATCTCACTTGTTCTGATTTTTTTTAATGCTTACTAAAGTTTGATTTGGGTTTTGGCACAGGTCTCTTTCGTTTTCCTAGATTGCTTCTAGGCTCGCTTCTTTGGTTTGGGTTTTTATCTATTTTTGAGTGATTGAATGCTTGGCCTCTTTTTTCTTTTTTTTTTCTTTTTGCCTGGTTTTAATGTTTACTTACATTGTTCTCTTCATTATTTGCTTTTGTGCTTCATCGGTTTGGATTTGTTTTGTGTTTCTTAAGACTAAAACCAATTTCTAATTGGCTGGTATGTAATGTTCGTGAGAAATTCCTTTACAACTTTTTATTATTGTCCTTGATTGGTCCTTTTGTTCACAAAAGAATTCTTATC
>NW_010357094.1:607-842 GCF_000414095.1 Morus notabilis | reverse complement strand
TTGAAATGGGGCCCATCAGCTGTTTGATCGAAGCTCTCTTCGTGATCTGATGGGCCCCGTTACGACACCATAATTTGTCGCCCTTCCCAGGGCGGTTGTAGAGTGCGAAGAGAGCTTCGATCTAACGGCTGATGGGCCTCGTTTCAGCACCAAATGTTGTCGCCATTCCAGTGGCGGTGGTAGGGCGCGAAGAGAGCTTCGATATAACATCTGATGGGCCGGCCCCGTTACGACA
>NW_010357094.1:0-556 GCF_000414095.1 Morus notabilis | reverse complement strand
GTTGATGGGCCCCGTTACGACACCAAAAGTTCTCGCCGTTCCCGTGGCAGTTGTAGAGCGCAAACAGAGATTAGATCTATCGGTTGATGGGCGCCGTTACACACCAAAATTTTTTAGCGTTCCTTTGGCCATTGTAGATCGCGAAGAGTGGTTCGATCTAACGGCTAATGGGGCACGTTACGACACAAAAATTTGTCACAGTTTCGTGGCGGTTGTAGAGGGTGAAGAGAGCTTTGATCTGACGAATTGTGGGCCTCACTACGACACCAAAAGTTTTCTCCATTCCCGTGCCATTCGTAGATCATGATGAGAGCTTCGATCTAACGGCTGATGGGCCCCCTTACGACACCAAAAGTTTTGCGGTTCCCGTGGCAGTTGTAGATGACGAAGAGAGCTTCGATCAAGCCGCTGATGGGCCCCATTTCAACACCAAAAGTTGTCGCCGTTCCCGTGGCGGTTGTAGGGCGCGAAGAGAGCTTCAATCTAACGCGATCTACGACTGCCACATTTTTGGTGAAAACTTTTGCTGTCCTAACGGGGCCCATCGGGCGTTAGA
>NW_010357093.1:0-330 GCF_000414095.1 Morus notabilis | reverse complement strand
TGAACCCTGAACCCTGAACCCTGAACCCTG
Organism: Morus notabilis; assembly: GCF_000414095.1. Taxonomy (NCBI): domain Eukaryota; kingdom Viridiplantae; phylum Streptophyta; class Magnoliopsida; order Rosales; family Moraceae; genus Morus; species Morus notabilis. The sequence goes on along the minus strand of NW_010357093.1, from coordinate 300 downwards.
AACCCTGAACCCTGAACAACGAACTGTGAACCCTGAACCCCGAACCGTGAACCCTGAAACCTGAACCGTGAACCATGAACTCTGAACCCCGAACGCCGAACCCTGAACCCCGAACCTTGAACCCTGATCCCTGAACCCTGAACCGTCAACCGTGAACCCTGAAACCCAAACCCTGAACCCTGAACCCCGAACCCCGAACACCGAACCCCGAGCCCCGAGCCCTGAGCCCTGAGCCCTGAACCCTGAAACTCGAACCCTGAACCCTGAACCCCAAACCCCAAACCCCAAACCCCAAACCCC
>NW_010357092.1:0-1377 GCF_000414095.1 Morus notabilis | reverse complement strand
AGGGTTTTTGTGACAATTTGGAGAAGAAGAAAAGAGAGAGAGAGGCTGTGATCCTCTGCGGACGGATCTTCGTTAAGGCGATGGTAAGAGCTCTTGATGGATCTTTGTTTCGACGGTTGGGATTCTATTTGTGCTGTGTGGGTTTAACAGAGCGGAATGTCGTTTTTACTTCCATTTGGAAATAAACGACTTAGAAAGTAGAAACAAACTATACGTCGTTCAGAGCAAAAATTTTTATGCTAAAGTATTAGACGGCATTTAACTCTTTTTTTTTACTATTCTTTCCGCAAAATCCATAAATAAAAGAAATGAAAAAAGTGAGAAAAGACTTGAAGTGAAAGACATGAAAAAAAAAAAAATTAACTTATATTTTGTTGTGTTTTAAATTAATTCTATTTTATTTTATTTTATTTTATTTTTTTAATTTAATTTGATGTGATATTTTTTAGTAAATGCGAAGCTGACACGTGACCACTTATTTGAGCGAACCAATTATAGGCCATGTTCATTTCGCTAATTCGAGTTTAGAATTCGAGTTTTACTACAATAAAAAGCTCTCACAAATAATCACATCTAATTTTTTTGCTATAGTAAAAAGCTCTCACATAAAATCACATATCAACTCGAATTAAAAAATCGAATCAGCGAACTAAACGGGCCCATAGAGTGTTATGTGTTTCCCACTAAAAAAGGGCGCCTAGTCATTGATTGACACGTGGCGATTTAACTAAGGCCTACCGCACTGAATCACCTTCTCTAACATAAAAAAAAAAACCGTCTCATTCAGGGAAATAAGAAAAAAGAAAAAAAGAGAGAGTAAAAAGAATGAAAATTAAAACAAAAATAAAAACAAAAAACCTCACTACTGAAACATTCATTAAGGAAACGCAATTTAAAAAAATTTAGATAGAGATATGCATCAGAAGAAATTATTTAAACGGAGAATGAAAAAGAGCATATTTATGGGGGCAAATTAGGAGAAAAGGAAAAAAAAGAGAAATATATAATATGGGAAGAAAGATAAGAACGTAAAAAAGATAGATAAAAAAGTAAGAATGGAGAAAAAAAGGAAGTATAGTTTACAAATAAGAGAGAAAAAAGAAAGTAAAAAAAAAAAAGATTAAAAAAACTTTTAAGAAAGTGAAAGTGGAAAAAATAAAAAAAAAAATAAAAAGGAGAAAAGGGTAGGGGGTTAATGAAACGGGGGTAACGAAACCCCCCTCCCAAAAAAACGGATTGGGCTCTAGTATTGTTGATTGATTAGCACATCTTAGAATTAACATGTAAAGTTTATTATCAGTTGAATAACAACAACAACAACAACAATAATTATAATTTAATGGTAAATTGACATTTAGATTTTTGTAAAACATAATA
>NW_010357091.1:0-2716 GCF_000414095.1 Morus notabilis | reverse complement strand
ACTCATCGTGATGATTTCTCTGTTAGCCTAATCTTCTTTGAGCCGGGACAGTTGAAAATGATCGCACCGAGTTCTTTAAGTCTCATTTATTTTATTAATTTAAATTTAAAATTTAAGTTTTGTCACAGTAAAAAATTTTTAAAATTAATCACATTTAATTTTTTTATTACAGTAAAAAATATTCACATAAAATTACATCTCAATTCAAATTAAAAATTTGAATAAACGAATTGATACGTCCCAACTCTCATGTTAAGCCCTTCCTTTGAGCAGTGATCTTTTGATATTATCACGTGCGTACTCAGTGACGCAAATAGAGGCAATGAGAGAGAACCAAATTTACGCATTCACTGACGCTAGACACAGCCAAATAATATTAATTCTGATCATTTATAATATTTATAATCGTGTCATGATTGGGAAGGAGAAACAATAATTGACAAGCAAATTTCACTACACTATCAATATGATAATCATAAGGATGTTTGACGAGAGGATTCAAATCATGTGATTTGAATTATTTTTAATTTATGTATATTTTTTATAAAAAAAAATATTATAGTGAACCAAAAAAAAAAAAAAAAAGAGGAGAAATCATTTAATCAATTAGAGAAATACATATAATAGCATTAGTGAAGTTTTCCTAGTTAAGAGAGACAATTATATACGTGGAGTTTCAGATAGAAAAAGATAAGTTGATCTCTACCTCTTGACTTTGTGAAGTACCTTTCTTTGTCTGTCTTTTTATTTTTTATTTTTTATATTTTACTAATGTTTATCCTCCCTATAGGCACATGTATTGCATTGCATTGCATGTAATCCATTAGACTTTTCTTTTTCTTTTTCAGACATTAGAATTTTATATTTTCACTTATATATATGAGGATTAAACCTTTTAAGTCAGAGAAATTTTAGTCACGAAAAAATTTTTAGTTACACCTAAAGATTAAAAATTTTTGTGACTTAAAACTCTAAAGATAAAGGTTTTAATCACACCAAAAATTTATGTAAATATATATTACTCAGAAAATTGTCACTGAAGTGACATTTACTTAAAAATTATTATTGAAAGTAGAAGTATAATAAGAAGAAAGTAGAAGTATAATAAGAAGATTTTGTGATTATTAAAAGTACTACCTGAAACCACGTGTGCGTATTTATCGTGTCATTTTTTTATATAAAGATTTAAAGTTTTCTTAAAATTTCTTCTATTGACATAGTATTCCTTTAAGAGTTTAATTTAATAAATAAAAAATAAAAATTTAAGTAGAGTATGGTTAAAAGGAAAATATGTCTTGATTTTTTATTAAAGAGTAAATTATTTATGGAGTATATATGAAAAAAGTAATATTTAAGAGGGTTATAAGGAAAAAAAAAATACATAGGTAGGAGAAGATATGATATCCATAAAATAATTAGAAAATATATTTTGTGAGGACCACATTTGGAAAAATATTATTGAGTATATGTGAGAGCAACTATTTATACGGAAATAAATTATAGTAGTTTTATTTATGAGATAATTAAACAATAGTTGAGAGTGTCACTGAGATAAAGCATGTGAAAATACAGTGATAAAAAAAGTGTTTCGAAAAAATCTTTAACAGCCTTTAACAGAAAGGAAAAAATAGGGATATATTTAAAATAAATTATTTTAATAAAGTGTAAAGCGTGGAAATAAGTACTTCAAAAAAACAGATTGTAAACAAAATTAGACTGTATAGAAATTTTAGAAAAGAAAAAGCAAATAAGGAAAGGAAAAGATAAAAAAGAAATTAAGAAATGTTTAAAAAGAAAAAAAAGAATATAAAAGGGGTTGCCCATGTGTCAAAAAGAAGGAAAAAACTTCTTTGTTATGCCACATGTAAAAAGAGAGAAACACGTATTGACTGACTGTTTTATGTATGTTAAAGGATAAGCTTTAGTGACATGTTTGTCACACCTAGTAGGCGATTCCAATTAAAATCATAGCGCACGTGCAAGCGGATAAAATGCAACTCATCGTGATGATTTCTCTGTTAGCCTAATCTTCTTTGAGCCGGGACGGTTGAAAATGATCACACCGAGTTCTTTAAGTCTCGTTTATTTTATTGATTTAAATTTAAAATTTGAGTTTTGTTACAGTAAAAAATTTTTAGAATTAATCACATTTAATTTTTTTATTACAGTAAAAAATTTTCATATAAAATCACATCTCAACTCAAATTAAAAACTCGAATAAACGAATTGATACGTCCCAACTCTCACGTTAAGCCCTTCCTTTGAGCAGTGATCTTTTGATATTATCACGTGCGTACTCAGTGACGCAAATAGAGGCAATGAGAGAGAACCAAATTTACGCATTCACTGACGCTAGACACAGCCAAATAATATTAATTCTGATCATTTATAATATTTATAATCGTGTCATGATTGGGAAGGAGAAACAATAATTGACAAGCAAATTTCACTACACTATCAATATGATAATCATAAGGATGTTTGACGAGAGGATTCAAATCATGTGATTTGAATTATTTTTAATTTATGTATATTTTTTATAAAAAAAAATATTATAGTGAATTACGAATCATAATTTGAATTAGAAAACGAATCTCTCTACCAAATATCTTATAGTTTGGCCTTTTTCTCTTTTATTTTTGTTGAGTTAGCCTGCAGGTTGAGCCAAAAAAAAAAAAAAAAAGAGGAGAAATCATTTAATCAATTAGAGAAATAC
>NW_010357090.1:479357-489256 GCF_000414095.1 Morus notabilis | reverse complement strand
ACATGAATACTCAAATCAGATTAGTATGACATACAATAGCTAGCAATGACATTATGGCAAATCAGGGATGGTGTGTGGCTGCCTAGATTGGTAGATTATGTGAATTCAGCTGCTGCTGCTGCAACCACTATTAATTTTGATGATGAACATCAATGTGACTTCCCTAGACTCTCCTTTTCAAACCACTTGATGTCTTTGCATTATGCAAGATGCTAGCTACATCTTCAACTAGCTACTTAGCTAGCTACGGCAAGCTTTTAAGTTGTAATTACCTAAACAAGTTAAATTTGGTTCCTATGCATCTCCCATCTCAAGTACACGTACTATTAATTAAAAACTCCCATAACATTTCAGTCTTAGTTTCATTCCTATGCCTAAATCAGACAATTTAAATGTCCAATTGTAAAAGTAATCATGTGGTATATGACTTGATTTTCAAGTGGGTTGTTGAAGTATATAGACTTAACTGGCTTTATTTGTATCCACGGATAGTGTCAATTTACAGAGCATGTCAAACTGCATGCTTTTGCAGATGGACATGCAGAGAATGATAGGATAATTGGCAACATTCACTGGCTTTTTAGCCTTCTTTTTCATCTTCTTGATATGTTGGGGGTTGATATACATAAGATCATGTTTTTAAGTTGAATGGTGTAGGTTTGATGTGCCCTAATCTTGTCCTTGTCTTGGTTGACTTAAGCTTCAATTTGACTTTATATGGATACATTAGTATTTCAATATAAAAAAAAAGTGGCCCACTAGTACTATTATGTCTTTTTTTCGTCAAGTAATTAATGGCATGAGCTATGCTTGAATGTTACTGAATTATCAATCAAGGACAAGGCAATAATATACGTGTAAACCTCCACTATATTTCCAAAAGGTGGTTTATGTATCATTTATGCTTTAAGCTCAATTGGGCTAATATACAAATTAAATCTTATCACATAGTAGATTTGTAAACAGATTTGTGGGTTTTGGTTCCATATTTTATGCACTCTAGTTCTCTAATATTTGGCTATATGAGAGACATCAAGAATAAACCCCACTTATAGGACCCATTATCAATGGTATCGTGAAAAAGACACCATCGTCATATATATATATATATATATATAGATTCAGTCCACATGCCGAATACTAGCAGCCTATAGCAATGCATTGAGCAAACATGAAATCTGAAATAAACAAGCAATTCAGTCCATTGTTCCTTTGAGGTATTTTCTCAAACATGTGGTAAGCAATCAAAAGCATTCAGAACGGCAAAAAAATTGCATGTGGAAACTAGAACTGTGAAAATCATTTTAATTAATGGCATGAGCTATGCTTGAATGTTACTGAATTATCAATCAAGGTCAAGGCAATAATATACGTGTAAACCTCCAATAATGGTATCGTGAAAAAGACACCATTGTCAATGATATATATATATATATATATATAGATTCAGTCCACATGCCGAATACTAGCAGCCTATAGCAATGCATTGAGCAAACATGAAATCTGAAATAAACAAGCAATTCAGTCCATTGTTCCTTTGAGGTATTTTCTCAAACATGTGGTAAGCAATCAAAAGCATTCAGAACGGCAAAAAAATTGCATGTGGAAACTAGAACTGTGAAAATCATTTATGAGCTCTTGTGATATCCAGAAAGAATATAGAAAACAGAACTGTACAAGGCTGATTCTCACATCCACGAACAGAGAAAATATTGAAAGGAGAAGGTGAGAGAACTTACCGAATTGGACCCAATGGATGAACGTGTGTGTGCATCCACCAAGAACCCCAATCTAGATGAGCTCGGAATACCCTAATTTCTTTGTCGCCGACAGGGGTACCTTGAAATTCTCCACCGATGACGGCGATTTAGGGTTCGAGGTCGCCAGTTACGGACACATCTGCTCAAAACAGCCGCCAACGGAGGTTTCCGATCGCGGATTTTTCCACATAGTTCCTCCGTTTTGGGGGAAGTGAAGAAGAGGGTTGAGAAGGTTCTACCCACATGCATAAACGAAAATGGGTCAAAGTTCACCACGCAAGGCTCGAGAGCTTTATCTGTAATTTTCCATCGATGTGGATGATGGGAAACGACAGAGAGAGCTTTAGGTGGAAAGAGGATAGAAAACACAACGGTAAGGCGCGAGGGAATCCCACAGGCGTTTGCCTGATGAGTTGTGCAGAGCAAATTTTACAGTAGAGGCAGGTTCGAAGTCATGGGGGTGGAATCACGCAAGAGAGATCTGCAATTTTCCATCTCTGTGGATGATGGGAAACGACAGAGCTTTCGTTGGGAAGAGGAGAGGAAAAAACACACCAACGGTAAGGCACGAGGGAATCCACAGGCTTTTGGCCGAGTTGGGCAGAGCACAAATCACTGTAGAGACAGGTTTGAGTTAATGGAATTAAAGCCTCCATTGAATTCCAATCTGCCCTCTCAACTCGGATCACAATTCGAGTTAGAGTTGATGCGTTGGTGTAATAAACACTGATTTGAGTTATTGGGCTGACTCAAATTGGGCTGGTTCGAACCAAACCCATGAAACGAACACGCCCTTAATTAATCACATTTTTAATCCTTCGGAACGTGACAACTGGTCTCAAAACTCTAATTTTGAAGGAAAACTCATGTGCCTTCTCATTCATTGCTTTGCTCGATCCACCCATTTGATTTTGTGCTGTCTTCATTTGATGAGAAATGTTTTAGGAGTTACAAATGAGATGTCAAAGGCATTGCAAAGAAAAAAATCAAGATATTGTAATGCGTTTGGTTACAATGGGAGAATGGTAATGAGAATGAGAATGAGAATAAGAATAGTAATGAGAATGAGAATGATAATGATAATGGGAATGGAATGGAAAAGAAAGTTAATTAATTTATTTAGTTGTAATTTTAAGAATTTTTTAGAATGGAACATGAATATTTTCATGTTGACAAACTTACCCTTATACTATATATAACATTAATATTTTATCTATCAATATAATATATAAAATGTAATATAATATAATAAAATTATTATTATATAATTATGATATATAATATAATAACATCGTGCTGTGCTTGGAGATTCTTGAAATTAAGATTCTCAAACTATACTTGTACTGAAAATTATTCCGCCTTAAAATACTGCGAGAATTTATCGATCGAATTTACTTGATTGAAACATGAACTTAACATGAAATTTGCTATAGAATTTAGGAATACATATATTAATTCCATAAATCCTCCATTCACAATATAACATAATATTTTCTAAGAAAATCCTTGGCTTAAAAATACATGAATTGTATTATTTAAGGTCTGAAATTTTCTCAGTCATTACAATAGTTAAATTGTATTATATTAAATATAATAATTATATATTACATTAGGTAAAGTCTCCAATCCAGTATCGGATTAGAGCGGCACGTGTATATTTCTTTTAAAGATATGTTTATTTCCTCTTAAAACATGTATATTTTCTCTTAAAACATGTATATAAGTGTTTAGATAAATTATATGTGTCTTCTCATATTATACATGGTTTAAAAGGAAATATACATATTTTTAAGAGGAAATATACATGTTTTTAAAGTAAATATACATGTGCCGCTCCAACCTGGTGCTGGGTTTGACAATTCCTATAATATTATATTATAATTATAATATAATTGTAATTTTTAATTATATTATAACTAAAATATTATTATTTATTATATAATCTTATATAATATTATAATTATATTAACAATTTTAATAATATTATTATAAGAATTGTCTCCAATCCGGCACCGAATTAGAACGACACATGTATATTTCTTTTAAAAATATATATATTTCCTCTTAAAAACATATATATTTTCTTTTAAAACATATATAATGTGAGGAGACACCTATAATTTATTTAAACACATATATACGTGTTTTAAGAGAAAATATACACGTTTTTAAAAGAAATATACATGTGCCGCTCCAATCCGGTACCAAATTGAAGACTTTACCTATTATTATATTATATATCATAATTATATAATAATAATTATATTATATTATATTATATTACATTTTATATATTATATTGATAGATAAAATATTAGTGTTATATATAACATAAGGGTAAGTTTGTTAACATAAAAATATTCATGTTTCATTCCAGAAAATTCTTAAAATTACAATCAAATAAATGAATTAACTTTCTTTTTCACTGCATTCTCATTACCATTCTCATTTTTATTCCCATTATCATTCTCCCACTATAACTAAACACACCCTAGTTTAGTCGAAGTTTACAAACGAGAGTGGATAGGATTCTCTTCTTAATGAAGCCTCTTTATTCTCCCAAGAGCACAATATTGACATTTCCAACATGGATGCTATCAACAGGGGGGCTGTCTAAATAAATTTTGGGGCCTTAAGCGCTTTTTGGAGAGAAAAAAATATTATGAAACGTTATGCCTTAGAATGAGGGGGAAAAAAAGAACAATCTCTTATATCATTCAATAGCAAGGCAAACCCAGTATATTAACGGGAAAAAGTAACAACCAAAAATTAAACTACATCAAAGTCAACAGACAAGTTTCCCACTGAAAAAATAAACAAGCTTCTACACTTCACCAACGTGGGCAACGAAGTTGGGCTTTCTCCAATTTATAGAACATGAAAAGATAACAAAACGTACAAAAAATAAAAACAAAAAAGAAATAATATTGAGAGAGAAGAAAGTACTGACAGAGAAGAAAAAGACGTTTATTTGTTTTAGGGATCATTTCTTTTTTTTTTTGGATAATTTAGGGATCAGTTTTTCTTTTTAAATGTACGATTCTTTTTCTCTCTTTTTACATTTTTATTATATTTTTTTCAAAGGTAAGATTTTTTTTTTTTGAAAATTATAACGTTGGAGTTCTTAAACCAAACAAGCCCTAATTGTTCTAGCATGTTGTAACTCATTTTGTTGCCTCTAATAATGAAGATGTAAGGAACCTGGTTATTTCACAGCCAAACACACACAGAGGCACAGCGTGAAGAATGAAAGGAATCAGGGTAGCTTTTATTGAAATTCAAACAGCCAACAACAATTACAGAGGACAATCTAACACGATAGACCCGGAGATTTCGAGTACTCCGGAACTCCTAGCCACCGACGGTGGGAACAGTACAGAGACAACCAAGGGATTTTCGACCCCCAACTCTAGTCTTTTTGTCACTCTTACCCCTCCTAGTGTAAACGTTTTTCAATACGGGTCTGACAGAAGATTTGTGGCAGGTTTAAGGTTAGCAATCAAGATCGTCTTTTATTTTGAAAACCAATGTACTTCTTCAAGGATTCAAACTGAACGGAAACTTTTGTTATCAATTTGGTCATAAATGTTTTTTCATAACCAAGGTTTTTCCGAACTAGGCAGTTGTAGATCCCTGTAACTGCCTCCTAACAAGTGCATTGTAAATTCCATTTCTGTTCAGAAGCTCGTCATGGGTGCCGCTTTCAGCAATCTGACCGTCTGATATGACGGCGACACTGTCTGCACTTTTTACGGTTGAAAGCCTGTGTGCTATTACAAGAACAGTCCTGCCCCTCATCAGAGAATCCATGGCATCCTGTACATTGCATGAACATTTGTCAAGTATAATGGCTATAAATATGTTTAGGAGAGAAAACAGAACTAGGTGCATAGCTCAGCGCTGAGACATGTCTCAAACTAGAACTTTAAGGCAGAAGTTGAGAGCTGTCTATAGTGCTTTATACTGTTTTTGGTCGAGAATTTTATGTGAAAATTCCAATTTTACCTGAACGAGGAATTCACTCTCGGCATCAAGAGCACTTGTGGCTTCATCAAGTAACAAAACTTTTGGGTCCATTAATAGCGCTCTTGCAATTGCTATTCTCTGTTTTTGGCCTCCTGACAACCTTAGTCCGCGTTCACCGACCACAGTTTGATATTTGTCAGGAAAGATGTCAATGAATTCATGTGCGTTAGCCATTTTCTGCAGTATCACTCATCTTCATCAGCAAGCAAACCAGATGAAAATAACTTCATTTGGAGGACTTGTTAGAAAGAAAAAAGAAAACAAAAAAAATAAACTCACAGCTACATTTTCTATGTCAGACAAGCTAGCTTTTCCGTTAAAACCATATGCGATGTTCTCTTCCACCGTACAATTGAAAAGAACGGGTTCCTGGCTCACTATACTAACCTGTAGTTTCAAAATCATGGAAACTCATAAGACTTTGAAAATCAGTATGCTGAATCAAAGGCCAAGGTAGATACTAAAACTTGATGTGAAGAAACATCAAATCCTAAATCACCTTTCTATGAAGATATTCATGGGATATCTCCACTAATGGAACTCCATTCAGTAAAATCTTTCCCTTAAGAGGGTCATAGAACCTCTCAATCAAATTTGCAATTGTTGTCTGCAATTAACAAAGAACAAGATATCAATACTCAATCAAATTCAATTTTGTTGCTCAATAGAACATGATATTGGAGCAACAAGAATTCAGAAGTGAATAGATGGCATGCTATTACTTTTCCGCCACCGCTGGGACCAACAAGAGCAACCTTTGAACCAGGGCTCAGTTTCAATGTTATACCCTGCACTTTACCAGATGTGTTAGACATTGATACATTTGAGCCAAGGAAAGAATATAACAAGAGGATAACAACATCAACACACAGTTACGAGATTCCAAAATATGTATTGTTTTGTCCAACTTGGTGAGATACAAACCGGGTTGGTTGTCTTATCCACTCTACATCTGCGCCAGTTTTCTTGTGGTTTAATTCACCAATACAGTATCTTGGGACTCTGATATTAAAGCGCATTTACATTTATCCAAGAAAATTATTACCTTGAGAACCATATGACTCGGGCGAGAAGGATAAGCAAACCAGACATCATCTAATTCCACATCTCCATCTGGGTATCTGCCATTAAAGCCACAAACATTGCTAATAAGACCCGAACTGAAATCTTAAATGATGGGAATGCTTAAATTGCAAACTATGTTCTATTATCTTTTCTCTGCACTCGTTTCTGACGTTTAGTGGATAAGGAATATGCTAGCCTCTAAGTGTAGATTTAGATGATTAGAGGCTGAAATTTTGTGCAACTTTGAAAATCAAGACCATAGCATGTAATAAGGAAGGGGGAAAGAAAAGAGGTCAGAAGATATAGTGGAACTGACCCTGCGGGGCACTTATTGCCTGCTTGTGGCATGGCTGAGACACGATCGAGAAGCTGAAAAACTCTCCTACTTGCTCCTGCAGCTTTCATCGCAGTTGTGTACAACCCCGATAAAGAAGATATTGAGGATCCAACTGTTGACGTAGAGATTTACCGAGACTAATTTGTTACTATAGCATAATGCAAAATCTTTGAATGATCTTTTCATTCTTCAAAAAGAACTAAACTAAGGTAGAGAGTGAAATCCAAAATGTTTATATTTTCTGCAAAATAAGTACAGGTGGGAGGATGTGAACAATTAGACAAGTACCTGTAAGGCTATAAAGAATGAAAGAGGTAAGAGCTCCTGCAGTCAAGGAGCCTGTAATCGTCAAGTATGCTCCATAAATAACTACGACGATAACAGATAACATGGACGCTGCGTTTAGCCCTCCGAAAAATAGACCTACTACTCTCTGAGGCAGATAAAAAAGAGAAAACGAAGCTCAGATACCACACTACTTGTGCACAGGGAATCTTCAGAGTTCAAGAAAGAGATTGGTAAGAAAACTCACAGCTTGTCTTAGTCCAAGCTTCAGTGTCTCGTCAACTTTTTCTGAGTAATTTGAAATCGTGTGGCCTTCTTGAGCAAAGGACCGAACAGTTCGGATAGCTCCAAAAGATTCCTAAACATCAGTAGTGTTTTTCAGAAAACATAAACCACTGAAATCCTCATATAATCAATTTAGCATAATTTTCTACTCATAATTATATCATCAAGCCTCAAGGGACATCCTATGTCAAAAAAACACCAAATATGGTATTTTGAAAGCACGATTTAGGATATTCAAGACCCAAATTTATGAAGAAACCCGCAGAACTACAAGTCCATTTGTTGCCTACAAACCTCAGCAATTGAGGCAGCTACTGCAGCTGCGGCTTGAGTTGCGTGTGAAAGTTCTCGGAGATAGCGCCCGAACTTCTTTACAGCAACCGAAATAACAGGTACAACCACCAAAGCCAACACTAGGGGAAGCAGGGAAAATAACTGCAATGAGCACTATTCTCCTCAGCAGAAGCAACTTCACAAGAATTTAGCTCAAAATGAAATGAACTTACATGTTAACTTCCAAGATGATGAGAACATAAATCCAATACCAATAAACGCAGTTGTTACGTTTCTCAGTGCCTCAGAAAGATTGGTAGTTGCAGCATTTTTTATTATCTGTGTGTCTTCAGATAGCCTGCTTAGAAGCTCCCCTGTCCGAGTAACATCATAGAAGGCTATTTCCTATTTCAAACATTTTGGTATCAACCATGCCAAATTTATACAGATTCTTATTGAATTGAATATCACAAGGAAGACCAGAAGGCTAAATCAGTTTAGTGGATTAGGAATTTAAATTTGTGACTTAATGGGTCTTACCTGATGAATAAGGTGAGCAAATAAGTTTTTTCTCAAACGAGCAACGACTCTTTCACTAGCAGAAGAAAACAACCACGCTCGGAGTGCTGTGCACAAAGAGCTTCAGATAAAGTACAAAGCAGAAAATACACTAGATGAGCTTAATGATTAAACAACAAACATAAAAACAAGAAAAAAAGAATTGCAAACGATGGCATAAAGACAGCAACTACATTGGAAAAATGCATGCCAAACTCAAAGAAATAAAATGGAACAAATCATACCCAACAACAACAATTAGAAGTATTTCCAATATGGTGTTTTTGACAGCCTCCCAAGCTTCAGCTTGCTGTTCGGGAGTTCTTATTTCTCTTGATACAATGTCAATTATCGTTCCCCCAAATTTTGGCTGCAGGAGAAGAACAGCGAAATTCGGATGTTAATAGAGGGAAGGCTAAGAGGAAAGCAGAAGGTTGAGGTGAGTCCAGTGATTGGATCCAAATGGAAAAATACAAGAGCAACAAAGGTCAAATTCCGATCAACATAAGGGTAATTAAAAAAGATAAAAAAGGAATGAGAAAGATGATCATCAATAGACCAAGCAACATACTATCAGAATACTTGTTGTGGATGCAATCAGCAGTGCAATAGTGGCAATAACTATCTTGCCAGCATCAGGTTTAGCCTGAAAAAGTAGGAAAATTTAAAACAAATCAAAACATAATCTTATTCTCAAGAAGGGGGAAAAAAATATTTGTATGATAACCGTCTACTTACAAGTGACAATATTCGACAATATCCAACATTCGCAGCCTGAATTTTCCAAGAAAAATAAATAAAATTACTACACCTCTCCAAAACATTAAACATCAAACATCAAACATCAAACATTGATTAGATATCACCTGTACGGCATCACCATGCTCAAGGTCCGTGACGGGGCCATCACCATTATTAGCCTAGACAAAAATAACAAGAATCAGTTTGTCGAAAGATAAAAAACATGATTTAAGATTAATAATGGGCAACACCAAAAATTCCAAAACAGAAAAGGAAAAACAATCAAACCTCCTTGTTGTTCAGAAGAGGGACTCTGTTACTGCCGGAGGAAGCAAAATCCAAGCGCTGCGTCTTACCCATCACCAAACCAAACGAAAGAGTCAACGGTTTATGGTTTTCTCGGCCAACTCAGATTGGGTTTGCGCGGGAAATGGGATCTGCTAAGGAAAAACAAAAAATAAAAAAAAGTGGAAGCTCGTGAAATTGGAAGTTTGATACAAATAATGGTTCTATTTCATCTTCTTTTTTTTTTTTTTTTTTTTTTTTTTTTTTTTTTTTTTTTTTTTTTC
>NW_010357090.1:459735-475438 GCF_000414095.1 Morus notabilis | reverse complement strand
CTTTAGCAATCTTTTAAGCAATCATCGTTGTCGTAGATTGTCCTCCCCCTCTCAACTTAGGTTTTTAACTTAGCTCCTCATATCATCCCTTCCTTTTTGTTATATCAGAACAATGCCTTCTAAACCATCTTACTGTCGAGAGGGGCCCTCTTCATTATCTATTGTAAAGCCAGATTCTCTTCTGCCGTTGAGGCCTCGTGGACATCCTCCTTAACGGACGACGACCCCATCCTAAGAGAAGTCGAGAACTATGCGGCAGAGGTAGGGGAAGCCGACAGCATCGACATTTTAGTTGAGGGATACGACAGCGGTGAAAAGAAAGTAAAAAAACGACATGCGTACAGGATAAGTAATGTGGCATATTTTGCAGGAAGACGAACAAACATGTGTCGTCTCAGTCAATGATATATCAATTTGTTTTTGAATTTATGTTGGTCCTGCTCAAGCGTTCTTTTTCCGTGGCTCATGAGTGCCAATCTTTCCCTCTCACTATTATAAGTAGGTGGTAAACTCTAGCTCTACGAGTACTTGCCAATAGCTGAGTGACTTGGAGAAAAACATTAACCTAGTTAGATATTATGGCAGTTTACAAAAGCAGGCGAGGATTACGTCATTCTCCGGCAGTAATGATGGCCGCGATGATGCTCGTGGCGGCCGTAATCCTGATCAATGCAAACTGCGGCGGAGCAGTGGTTCTTGTGAGGAGCAACGTCACCTATGGCTGCATTAGTGGCCGAGAGGAGGCGTGTCTCATTGCGGAGGATTTGGAGTTGGAGGGGTTGATGGAGTACAGCTCCCACGTTGCCAGAGTGCTTGGGGCCGCTGGTCCACAAGATCCTACTATAGGCACTGGAAAAGGGAGTAATATACCTTGCTATGATGGCAAAGGTAAGAGATATGATTGCAACCCCAAAGAAAATAAAAAGAAAGGTGCGAATTGCAGAGATATGTATGATCGTACTCCTAGTTCCCATTAGGATCAATTCTCTATGTCTATGTCCAGGTATCGGTTTTTCTTTTTTTATTTTTTATTTTATTTTTCTCACAAAGTGAAAGAAAGATTTTCTCCGGAGAAGATGTTTTTTCGTTTCACTTCGCTAGCTTATATGAAAACAAAAAATAAAAATTTTATTGTATTATTTATGGTCATTAGTCCACTTCTCTAGTAGTCAACACGTGCTAGTACGACTGTGATACTTTGCATAAATTCGAGTTTGTGTGTTACTTTGTTATCTCGCAAGTATGTTACCGAGTCAGTGGCAGTAATTGCAAATTATTGGTCACTTGACGAGGTGAGTTTGTTGTAATTTGCAAGTTTGTAATGAGCATCATGTTCCCTTTTTCAGTACTTTGTGGGTACAATTCTGGATGTTAGATTATTGTATATCAGTATCACATGGAAAATCGAATAAATAATGCAAATGTGTTGAATATCTGACAAAATTGATCACGCACAGAGCGAAACTATGACATAAAGTAATATAGGCAAGAAAGAACGAGAAGTTTTAATATTCACCAACAAACGAAAATACTTGCTTAATATTGATTTCTGTTTTTGCCTCTTGAAACTTGAATACCCGGATATCCGAGTAAAATTTGAAGGTATTGAAAGGAAAAAAAAAAAAAAAAAAAGACTTGAAAGTGCGTGAGGCGATCTTAACATAGGAATAAGGTTGCTTCTTAGTTTGTTCACAGCAGGGGGAAAAAAAAAAATTAAACAAGGAGAGAAACCCAATGGAGACAAGAAATCTACCAACCTTCGTATTTCCTTTTGTTCTATTTTGAGAGAATGTGTTGCGCCCTAAATCAGAAGAAAACGACGTGAAATAAAAAAAGAATGTAACTCAGACAACAAAGACCCTTGTTATGACTAAACGATTTTTACTCAGATCTGACTCTGGATTGGAATCAAGCGTGTGGAGGATGATCGTTGGGGTTGTAATTGTTTAAGTCTTCTGGTTCAGACTTCAGATAGAGCAATTGAGAGAGAGAAAATGGAGAGACTAAGAACAGGGCGACGGGGGATCGTGGTCTTTGCAGTTTTTAATTCTTTTTAATTTTTTGCTTTTTAAAAATTTTCCTCTAATATTGGGCCATCTGTTCCCGCTAATGAAGTCCCACTGTCGCGCGTTTTTCCAATCAAGGGCTTTTTTTTCCCACTGAATAAAATGTTATTTATATAAATCTAGTTCGCTACGCGAATTTGAGTTTTTAATTTAAGTTGAGATGTGATATTTTTTTAGAGTTTTTATCTGTAGTAAAAAACGTTTGATATGATATTTTCTGAGAGCTTTTAATTATTAGAACCTAAAACTTAAAATTCGACTCCATGAAATAAACGAGACCATAACAATTAAAGTTCCATTCAAGGGCTTGCAACACGTTTTCGAAAAAAAAAAGTGTGATAATTACAGGACATGATAAAATTTCATACCATAATTTGAAATTTAACAAAATTTTCAAAATATTATAAATATAACAAAAATGATATAGTCACTATCATAATAATATCATATTTTATACTATGTCATTACATAGTCGTCATTCTAATGATATCATTTTTTTTTGTAATATTTTGAAAATTTTGTTATATTTAAACTATACCATTAAAATTTTGCTAACTACTTAAAGTGCCCTTTAAACCGGTCATCATCATATAGTCTATTATTCTTGTAGGTGGGGTTTTAAGTCCAATTCCTGCATAATTTGACTTGACAAATTACAAAAATTAATCTCCCCTTTATTTCCATTCATTTTCACAAATGACCTTTTACTGTTTAAATTATAATTGAATTTTCTTTGTAGATCCTTCCCCTCATGTCAAATGAGCATTAAATGCCTACAATTCTATTTCCTTTTATCTACCAAACATAAGTAAATTGCAAATAAGCTTGTCATGGGTCTAACGAAACCCAGATAACCTGTTTAGCATTCAATAATTAATAATTACGCTGATTTATTGTTTAAAGAAAAGAATAAACTTCTTCAAATTTTGTTTTGGGCTGAAAATGAAATCCAAAGAGGAGAGGAACCGCGAACGGTGTTAGTATACTCCCCGGAACATTGCAAAGAGCTCCCTAGCTATAAAAATGTTTATTGAAGATCCTACCGTCGGATCTCACTCCCACTACTTCTTCACTCATTGATGAAATTATTGTTCTTTAGCTTAAGGAATAAAGCGAAAAAGGTGGAAAAAGAAAACGGTGGGAAAAGAAAGAAGAGTTAGAAAATGAGAGATGCACTGCACTAATGCCACAAAAAGCAATTGTTATCTCATCGTCCTTGTAACAAGAAACAAGCTAGTGCAAAAGAACTTCTATTCATCCTATAAAGATAGGGCAGCGTGAATCATCTGCAAATGTTTAGCCAGGTTACCATTTTAAACCCTAAGCTAAATATAATTAAGATATGAGATAGATCTAGAGATGTAAGTTTGGGTCGCACAGTCTGGTCTGACAGCCCAAAAGGAAATTTCAGGTCGGTCTAGCTCGACTCTAAGTTTAAAAAATTTAAGACCGGCTTGGCCTAGTTCCGGATTTTATAAGGTATTTTTAAAATTTTTTAAAAAATAAAATGTTTGGGTTAGACTGGTCTAACTTTAAAGAAGAGAAGGACGGCTCAGCCCGGCCCTAAACATATAAAATTTATGGCCAGTGTTTTAGATTTTCTAACGCAAGTGCACGTTGCCTAACAAGTAATATATGATGAATAAGTGATTGTTCCCACGAGGATTTGTTACTAATTTTGCTAAATACTAAAATTGTAAATCTAACTTTATCCAAACGGTCGATATTAAAATTAATAAAGCAAGAAAACAAATGAAATTCCAAAGCAAGTTAACTAATAAGCTAATAACAATGATCAAATAAAGCTAATAAAGTGGATCCCTCACTAAGTCTAGAGTGTGACGGAGCCATGATGTGTTGTTAGTGGGGATTTAATTCTTTCTTCAGATAAATTTTATTTCTTTTATCTTTCTTTGGGAAAACTCAATAAAATATATGTAGAGTTGGGAGGGGTTAAAACGCTTCTCTTCAATTTCTATTGTGCTACTTGAAATGTACTTAGATTTGAGGGGGAATCAAATGGTTTTTATCAAATTTTATGGGGGGCTAACATGTTGATTTAGCAAGAAAACATACTACCTTTTAAAATTATCGAAAATGTGAATGGGGGCTTCAGCCCCCTCTCAATAGTACCTAGCTCCGTCCATAAGAAGGAAGTATAGTGGCGTTGAACAGCTTTTGTGCTGGCTTCTCAAAATTGGTTTCTTTTCTGCTCTAAAAGAGAACATCAATTTTAAATTGTTTTCAAAAGCAAAAGAAAAACCAACATGCTAATTAAAGGAACAAAGTAGTGATCTAGTGGGGCATTTTTTGCAGAGCACGAACAACTGGGTAATGCATCTTTATAAATTATTAACATTATCAGTATGAATTGTTTATTATTTACTTTGGTCTTGTTCAAGTGCTCTTTTTTCCACTCATCACTCTTTTCCTCTCACTATAAGTTGTCTACAGCTCTGAGTAATTGCCAGTCGACTTTGGAGGAAAAATAACCTAGCTAGAAATTATGGCAGTTTACAAAAGCAGGCTAGGATTACGTCATTCTCCAGCAGTAATGATGGCCGCCATGATGCTCGTGGCGGGCGGAATCCTGATCAATGCAAACTGCGGCGGAGCAGTGGTTCTTGTGAGGAGCAACGTCACCTATGGCTGCATTAGTGGCCGAGAGGAGGCGTGTCTCATTGCAGAGGATTTGGAGTTGGAGTGGTTGATGGAGTACAGCTCCCACGTTGCCCGAGTGCTTGGGGCCGCTGGTCAAGACCATCCTGGTAAAGGTGCTGAAAAAGGGAGTAATGTACCTTGCAAAAACGGTAACGGTAATTCATATGGATCTGGTAAGGAGTGCCCCCCCACTCCAAAACCTAAACCAAATGGGAAATGTAAGAATAAGTATGAGCGTGGTTGCCATTCGTAAGAGCGGAAAATATGATGGAATACCCGTTAGGATAATCTTCTTAAGAACTATGTCCAGGTATCAGTTTTTTTTTTATTTTTTATTTTCAAGAAGTGAAAGAAGAATTTTCTCTCTAGTAGATGATTTTTCGTTTCATTTGCTGGTTTGTGAAAAGAAAGAATAAAAATGTTATCATACAACAAGCTATTAGTCGCTGATCTAGTAGTGGAGTATGTGTGCTACTGTCGTTCGAATGTGTTCGAGTTTCTGCGTTTGGACATTTGTACTACTTTGATCGTTTGTTATGTATTGCGCAAAGTGAAGTTACCGGGTCAGCGGTTCACTTTGACTCGGTGAGTTTGTAGTGAGTTATAAGTTTGTGATTTTTTTTTTCTTTTTGGATTAATCTCACAAACATTAATCTCTGAATTTTATGCTTAATTAATCTCACTTTGATCTCTACGCTTCCATGTTACGGGCCCGAAAAAGCACATTCCACCAAAATTTCTAACATAAACTCTCAATCCTACAAATTTTTTTTTATTTTTATTTTTTTGAAAAAACTAATAGAATGAGGTAGTCAAAGTTAGAATTTGACTGGTCACGTTGTCAAAACTTTACAAATTCAAGAGGTAAATATGCAAAGTACCTTATTGTAGAACATGAATATCTCTTTTTTAGTTTCATTATAACCACGAGGAATTTTAAGTTCTATACGGTAATAATATGTAAATTGTGAGCTTAATTACAAAACTTAACCTCACCTTTATTTTCGTACATTTTCACACACACACACAAAAAAAAAAGAATTTATTGTTTAATTATGATTATAGTAAAATATAATATAATTTTATTCTCTTTTTAAATCCTTCCCCTCATGTCAATGAACTTTCGGAATTAGAGCGTAAAAATGTCCCCCCGATGATATTTTCCAAGACATGCAATTAAACATGTGATTAGAACACCTCCGTTTCAAAGTAACATGCACAATAAGCTTGTCTTGTGTCTAGACAAATCCAAATAAACCAACTAAGCATTTAATAAGTAATAATTAAGTTGATTTTCCTTTTTTTTTTTTTTGGAAAAGTATAAGACTTCTTCACTGATTGATGATATTGGGGTCCCATAGCTTTAAAGGAATAAAGTAAAAGGGTGGAAAAAGAAAAAAGGGAAAAATGAAAAAGAGTTAGAAAATGAGAGATCATGCGTCGCACTAATGCGACAAGAATTAATTGTTGTCTAATCGTCCTTGTAAAAAGAGAGAAATTGAAAAAGAAATTTCATTCATCCTTAAAGATAGAAGCGTGAATCATATGCAAATGTGAAGCCAAGTTACCATTTTAACTCTTACGCTAAACTATAATTAAGAGATGATCAGATAGATCAATCACGTCCATTACTGCACAACTCTAAATTATCTCTGATCTTGAAAAGAAATGTATTTAGATTCAAATATGATGTAAATACTTACAGACTTTAATATGTGTTTCCTTATAAACCTCTAGATTGACATTGTGAGAGTATAAATTAAGCAATTATGATTACATTTTCCCTTGATAATTAACAATCAATTAATATAGTTGTTCGTCTCTATCTCTGAGCGTTGCAATCGGTTTGGGCGGTCTATTAATAGCAACCACCGATCAAATAAAAAATAATTTAAAAATAATATTAAAACTATTTTGAAGAAAAATTAAATCAAACCAAATCACTCATAAGCGGTTTGGGCTATTTGAGCTTAAGACTATTGATGTGTTTAATAATTCATAAAAATTAAAAAACCGTTAATCCATAAAAAATGTAAGATTCAAGTTTACAATATAATATAAAAATAACAAATACCTAAAAGCTCCCAGTTCAAAGTTTTAATACAAACTAATAAAAATGTGATATGGTGTATTTTTGTAAAACCTCTATTTTAATAAATGAAAATTAAAATAAAGAAATTGTTTTTAAAAATAAAAAATTATGCGTATTTTATGTGGATTATTAAGCGGTTTAGAGAGTCTAAACCATTAACCAAATCGTCCAAAACATAGATTAAAAAACTGATCAAATTGTCTAATAATTTAAAAATAATTAGTGATTTAGTTCAATTTAATTTGAATTAAGCGTTTGGGTGGTTTGAACACCCTTAAAAATACCTTTGTGTCATTTTTATTTCCCACGCAGAACTCTGCCTTTTAGTTAGGAGCTTGTACAGTGTATTGCTCTAAACTTTGGATCCCTCACCCAAGTCCAGTAAGAAAGAATAGTGCGTGTCGTGCGACCGTTTTTATGCTGCCTTCTCAGCATTGGTTTCTTTTCTCCTCTAAAGTGAGGACAACAATTTTTTATTTTTTTCTAAAAGAAAAGAAAAGTAAACGTGATAATTAAATTAAACAGAATAAAGTAGCGCGCCAAGCTAAGAACAATTCAATACCCGTCCACTTTTTCATCTACTTTTTGAAAAAAAGGAAGATTTCCTTCGGAAAACAAGGTCAAAAAGAAAATCGTAAAAGGCGTAATAGGCAGGGAAGAAAGCACCATAAGCTACAAGCTCCCCATCAACCGCCTCGGTTCGAGGTTTTTTTCCTTCGAGTACGGTCCACTCCTTTAATAAAACAAGGTCAAAATGACCGGCTGGTGCGGCATATTTTGCAAAAGACGAATAACTGTGCAACGCACCTTAATAAATTATTGAGAATTTCTACTGTTAAATCAGAAAAAATAAAGTGTTGATGATTTTCAATTTTTAAGGTTAAATCTGCCTTAAAAATTATCTATTGTGTATATTTTTTAGTTTAATTTAATTTTAATCTAATTTAAAAATTAAAAAACTAACATTATCAATAGGATTATCCTACTTAAATTATTACATGGTCGGTAGGATGCGCTTTTTATACTCAAATTTCCCTCTCATTAAAATTAGTTTTATAGCTCTATGAGCAGTTGCCAATAGAGTTTGGAGGAAAGATAACCTAGGTAGCAATTATGGCACTTTACGAAAGCAAGCGAGGATTACGTCATTCTCCGGTGTCAATAGCCGTGTTGATGCTTGTGGCGGCCCTGATCCTAATAAACGCAAACTGCAGCAGAGCGGCGGTTCTTGTGAAGAGCAACGACACATATAATGGCTGCGTTACTGGCCGAGAGGAGGAGTGCCTTATTGCGGAGGACATGGAGCTAGAGTTGTTGGAGTACTACTACAGCTCCCACGTTAGCCGAGTGCTGGCTCAGAAAACAACAAATCCCGGCGCCTCTCTAAATGCCGGCCGTGCGACTACTGTACCCTGCTATGACGGTAACAATACGCCTTATAACTGCGATTCGACCTCTGTTCGGAAGAAAGGAAATTGTCGCCATGTACATGATCGTGGTTGCCAACAGAAGCAAGCTTGAAGCTGGATTCCCTTTAAAGATCGAGACTCTTCGATCTATATCTATATATTGTTTGGTATGATTTTCTTAATTTTCTTTATTCTCATTTTTTTTGTCTGCTTTTATAAGGTGTGCTGAAATTTAGTACAACTTTGAAAATCAAGACCATAGCATGTAATAAGGAAGGGGGAAAGAAAAAAAGGTCAGAAGATATAGTGGAACTGACCCTGCGGGGCACTTATTGCCTGCTTGTGGCATGGCTGAGACACGATCGAGAAGCTGAAAAACTCTCCTACTTGCTCCTGCAGCTTTCATCGCAGTCGTGTACAACCCCGATAGAGAAGATATTGAGGATCCAACTGTTGACGTAGAGATTTACCGAGACTAATTTGTTACTATAGCATAATGCAAAATCTTTGAATGATCTTTTCATTCTTCAAAAAGAACTAAACTAAGGTAGAGAGTGAAATCCAAAATGTTTATACTTTCTGCACTTTAAAAATAAGTACACTTCAAAAAGAACTAAACTAAGGTAGAGAGTGAAATCCAAAATGTTTATATTTTCTGCAAAATAAGTACAGGTGGGAGGATGTGAACAATTAGACAAGTACCTGTAAGGCTATAAAGAATGAAAGAGGTAAGAGCTCCTGCAGTCAAGGAGCCTGTAATCGTCAAGTATGCTCCATAAATAACTACGACGATAACAGATAACATGGACGCTGCGTTTAGCCCTCCGAAAAATAGACCTACTACTCTCTGAGGCAGACAAAAAAGAGAAAACGAAGCTCAGATACCACACTACTTGTGCACAGGGAATCTTCAGAGTTCAAGAAAGAGATTGGTAAGAAAACTCACAGCTTGTCTTAGTCCAAGCTTCAGTGTCTCGTCAACTTTTTCTGAGTAATTTGAAATCGTGTGGCCTTCTTGAGCAAAGGACCGAACAGTTCGGATAGCTCCAAAAGATTCCTAAACATCAGTAGTGTTTTTCAGAAAACATAAACCACTGAAATCCTCATATAATCAATTTAGCATAATTTTCTACTCATAATTATATCATCAAGCCTCAAGGGACATCCTATGTCAAAAAAACACCAAATATGGTATTTTGAAAGCACGATTTAGGATATTCAAGACCCAAATTTATGAAGAAACCCGCAGAACTACAAGTCCATTTGTTGCCTACAAACCTCAGCAATTGAGGCAGCTACTGCAGCTGCGGCTTGAGTTGCGTGTGAAAGTTCTCGGAGATAGCGCCCGAACTTCTTTACAGCAACCGAAATAACAGGTACAACCACCAAAGCCAACACTAGGGGAAGCAGGGAAAATAACTGCAATGAGCACTATTCTCCTCAGCAGAAGCAACTTCACAAGAATTTAGCTCAAAATGAAATGAACTTACATGTTAACTTCCAAGATGATGAGAACATAAATCCAATACCAATAAACGCAGTTGTTACGTTTCTCAGTGCCTCAGAAAGATTGGTAGTTGCAGCATTTTTTATTATCTGTGTGTCTTCAGATAGCCTGCTTAGAAGCTCCCCTGTCCGAGTAACATCATAGAAGGCTATTTCCTATTTCAAACATTTTGGTATCAACCATGCCAAATTTATACAGATTCTTATTGAATTGAATATCACAAGGAAGACCAGAAGGCTAAATCAGTTTAGTGGATTAGGAATTTAAATTTGTGACTTAATGGGTCTTACCTGATGAATAAGGTGAGCAAATAAGTTTTTTCTCAAACGAGCAACGACTCTTTCACTAGCAGAAGAAAACAACCACGCTCGGAGTGCTGTGCACAAAGAGCTTCAGATAAAGTACAAAGCAGAAAATACACTAGATGAGCTTAATGATTAAACAACAAACATAAAAACAAGAAAAAAAGAATTGCAAACGATGGCATAAAGACAGCAACTACATTGGAAAAATGCATGCCAAACTCAAAGAAATAAAATGGAACAAATCATACCCAACAACAACAATTAGAAGTATTTCCAATATGGTGTTTTTGACAGCCTCCCAAGCTTCAGCTTGCTGTTCGGGAGTTCTTATTTCTCTTGATACAATGTCAATTATCGTTCCCCCAAATTTTGGCTGCAGGAGAAGAACAGCGAAATTCGGATGTTAATAGAGGGAAGGCTAAGAGGAAAGCAGAAGGTTGAGGTGAGTCCAGTGATTGGATCCAAATGGAAAAATACAAGAGCAACAAAGGTCAAATTCCGATCAACATAAGGGTAATTAAAAAAGATAAAAAAGGAATGAGAAAGATGATCATCAATAGACCAAGCAACATACTATCAGAATACTTGTTGTGGATGCAATCAGCAGTGCAATAGTGGCAATAACTATCTTGCCAGCATCAGGTTTAGCCTGAAAAAGTAGGAAAATTTAAAACAAATCAAAACATAATCTTATTCTCAAGAAGGGGGAAAAAAATATTTGTATGATAACCGTCTACTTACAAGTGACAATATTCGACAATATCCAACATTCGCAGCCTGAATTTTCCAAGAAAAATAAATAAAATTACTACACCTCTCCAAAACATTAAACATCAAACATCAAACATCAAACATTGATTAGATATCACCTGTACGGCATCACCATGCTCAAGGTCCGTGACGGGGCCATCACCATTATTAGCCTAGACAAAAATAACAAGAATCAGTTTGTCGAAAGATAAAAAACATGATTTAAGATTAATAATGGGCAACACCAAAAATTCCAAAACAGAAAAGGAAAAACAATCAAACCTCCTTGTTGTTCAGAAGAGGGACTCTGTTACTGCCGGAGGAAGCAAAATCCAAGCGCTGCGTCTTACCCATCACCAAACCAAACGAAAGAGTCAACGGTTTATGGTTTTCTCGGCCAACTCAGATTGGGTTTGCGCGGGAAATGGGATCTGCTAAGGAAAAACAAAAAATAAAAAAAAGTGGAAGCTCGTGAAATTGGAAGTTTGATACAAATAATGGTTCTATTTCATCTTCTTTTTTTTTTTTTTTTTTTTTTTTTTTTTTTTTTTTTTTTTTTTTTCTGCTGACTTCCTCCCCACCCTAAGTTGGTTGTAACCGGGATTTTTCCTTCCTTCCCCGCTAACTTCCAAAACACGTACCTACAATTATGTTTATGATGATATTTTAAGTTTCTAAAATTTTAATTTTAGTAAATTATCCTCTAATTTTTTTATTATTTTTAACCATTTGGTCGCTACATATAAAAATTGGTAAATCATTAGTAAAATTTCTAAGAAATAAGACTCATAATAACTGATTTTTTTTTTTTTCAGAAATTGTAACAATAAATGCATAAGGAACTAGCTTTAATGTTACTATTTCTATAAAAAGAAAAATGCACTTATTAGTATGCAATTTAGGATGTATTCCCATGAATATGAATCCAATTTTTCATAGAGTGTGTCTATTGATATTCCTTTTTTTTCTTTTTTTTTTTTTTACTTTTCACACAAAATATTTTTGAGGGCACTAGTATTTTACAAGAATACTCATTATACACCCCACCATTGAAAAAATGTGTTGCCTTCTAAAAAACACATGATTAAAAAAATATATTATAAAGAGAACACGATTTCACAATATATCTATATATATAATCTGCAATAATTCGTTTGGTTTATGAATTAGAATAATGAGATTAGAATTATTTTTTATTTACGTGTATTTTTTATGAGAAAAAATACTATAACAAATCATGAATCATAATTCGAATTAGAAAACGAATCCTCCAACCAAACAAACGGGCTATAATAGTGAGTGGATACTATCTGTGAGTCTTATTATGTAAGACTAACTATTTAAGATGCCGTGTTAATTTTATTGATGTCGTACAGTATTGTTCCATTTTTTCTGTCTACATGCCATTTAATGATATTATACTACATCAATTAAATTATTGTACTGTTCTATTTTTTTCTGTCTTTTCATGCCATTTGATGATATTATACTACATTAATTAAATTACTATAACTGACATGATTCTTAATTGATTTGATATAACATTTAGGTTATTTGATATGATATTATAGTACGTCAAAATGGACAAAAACAAAACACAAGTGGAATCTATCGTGTTTGGCGCCTCGAGGGCCACATGGGGTATAGAAAGGTTATGAAAATTTTATGCATACATGAACCCCGCTGAATTAAGGAAAAAAGAAAAAATTGTTAAAGGAACTGAGCAGAGAACAAGTCATTCTCCTCATAATATATATTGCGTGAGGTTAGCTTTTTATAGGTCTGATCATTTCGTCGATTCGAGTTTAGAATTTGAGTTTTGTTACAGTAAAATTTTTTAGAAACCGTCATATCTAACTTTTTTACTATAGTAAAAAGTTCTCATATAAAATCACATATTAACTCGAATTAAAAACTCAAATTAGCAAACTAAACGGACCCTTTAACTACTAAAATATTATCCCTCACAAAAAGCTGTCATGTGGTTCATGATATCTGAGTTAATAACACGAGCACTCCTATTTGATAGGTTTAAAATTTCTCTATTTACATGATGTGAGTCCCGTTAAGTATATAAATAAAAACAAATTTAATGAGTCCTACCATTTTATGAGTGTGAATTTTAACCGATGATAAGATGAATGCTATTTCATAATAACATATGTGTACTTAAAATTTACTATAATGACGTTATTACCTATTTGGCAAATAGATTTCTAGATAATTAAAAGCGTTTTAAAACTTTTCGATTTTACTTGTTATTCTCTTTCTTCTTCGGACTTTGAATCTTATTGGAATTCTTGAACCTTTCAAAAACACAATCCTGAATCTTTTTTCTCCATTCAATCTCTTTTGACTATGAATTAATTAAAGACTAAAAGAGAATAAAATGACAGTTCTTTAAAAGTATGCGTGCAATAGAAATTGATAAAAATAATCTCCTTACAACTTGCTTGAGTAGTGAACGGTTAATTTCCTTTTAAAACTCCTTAAAGAAAGAAAAAGAAAATAAAACCTCACTTAAGTAGCACCCAGATTTTTCCTTTGGTTTTTGAATCTCTTAAAGTTTTGTCCAAGAAGAATGTATTGGGATTATAAATTCTATATCTTTATAGGGTGAATTAGAAGAATACTAGTACTTATGTGATACAACTAATATCTAGACTTTAAAAGTAATACTCAATTTAAATATGAGAAATTATTTTTAGAGTGTATGAGTCTAAGTTTTACTCGTTATTTTTTATTAATATCTTATTGACTCATATAGTTATTTGATTTAAAAAAATATTAAATAAAAATAAAAAGTAAAATTTAGACTCACACATACTTTAAAAGGTATTTGTTTTTGTTTTTTTTTTTCCTCATTTAATATACATTACAATTTGCCACTTTGTGTTCAGACTCCGGATCTGTCATAAATAAGGTTCAGAATCCAGCATCCCACTTTTATATATTAGATTATAGATTATAGATTATGGAATTAGTCGAAACAAATTTATTCATCGATCATGTGATCGGATTTGAATTGGATAAGTCAATGGAAAACCACACATTTTGGGTTCAGATCGAGGAACTTCCTTGGCCCAAGGTTAGCCCAGTCCACTCCAACCAAAACCTTACAGTGGAAGAGCAACTCGATGTTACTTTTATTATAGCTTATGCTTGTAATTTAGGAATAATTTATTACTTGTTTGGTTTATACGTTTAAATTAGTAATTTGATTTTAAATTTAAATTTTGTAAGAAAATTCATTAGTGGAAGCTTTTTTGATTCAAATTTTTTATTAAAAAAAATACAATAACAAAATTAAAATTATAATTTCAAATGCGTTAACTAAATGGACTCTAGTTCTATTTAACTCGTGAATTAGATTAAGTATATAGAAAAAACTTTGTGAATTGAAGAAAGTTACTCAGGAAAAATATGCCTCTAGTCCTCTAATTTAGAATTATCTCATACAATGAGAAAAATAAAATATAAATATAAAGGTTCCAAGTGTCCGCGATATATTCTCCAAGACATGCATGCAATGAAACGTTTGACCATTGCACCTCCCTCTTAACAGAACTGAATGATTAAGTTTTGTTGTATGCAATAAACCGTTTA
The DNA here is from genome assembly GCF_000414095.1 of Morus notabilis. Classification (NCBI taxonomy): domain Eukaryota; kingdom Viridiplantae; phylum Streptophyta; class Magnoliopsida; order Rosales; family Moraceae; genus Morus; species Morus notabilis. The sequence goes on along the minus strand of NW_010357090.1, from coordinate 461,042 downwards.
GTGCGTATTTAATTATAATTAAGTTTTGTTGTTGTCTCTCTCTGTCTTTTTTTAATAGAGAAAAGGACGGTTCATCAATGTCCTTGCTTTAAAGGGATAAAGCAAAGAGGTGAAAAAAGAAAACGTTACGAAAAAAATAAAGAAGAGTACTAGGAAAAAGAGAGATGCGACCAAAATCAATTGACATCTCATTATCCTTGTTAAAGAAACAAGTGGAAAAAGAATTGTATTCATACCTAAAGATAGAGCACTGCGAATCATGGGCAAATGTGAAACACGGATCAATTTTTAACAACTAACCTCAATATAAAGATATGAGATTGACCAAGTTCATTACAAATGCAAATCTACATTATACATGTATAAAAAATATATCTTGAGAAGAAAGCGTTTCACTAAAAAAACAAAAAAAACTTTGTAAAATATGTCATTACTTACGACCCTACTTTGACATGTCGGAAATAAGTAATGTCACCGACACCACTAAAGAACACAGTGAAATTCACAAGGGCGATATGCTAGCGACACAATTAGTTTTAGCATCGGGATTTCACTTTCCGGACACTTGTGTTGAGTGCGTCGTGAATGCGCTATTTGGTGATGGAATTTGACTTAAAATTTACTTATAAACCATCGATTCATATTTCCTAAACCCCTATATGAATGACAATGTGATATTATAAGGTTACTACCCCACGGTCATATTTTTCACTTGATACAAGTAGAAATAAAATTAATGAATTCTATCTTTATCTTAATTGAGCACCTAATTACTGTATATTGCATAGATATACAGGAGCAAATATTACTAAAGCGATCTTGCCCTTGACGTAGAACATAACCTTTTATGTCATTGTCATAAATCATGTAATAATTTTTTTTTTAATAGTGGCTTTGCCGACACACAACATAATTTGTTTGAAACATCTAGATCTTATCCCCATTCGACCAATCCCTTTTTTTCAGATTAATAAAAAAAAAAAAATCTAGCAATTTTGTTTAGGGCTATGTACACTATACTGAGACTTTGGGTCGTTGTAAGAAAGAAGCATTCTCTGATGATCGCTTTTGCGCTGGCTGCTCAGCATGCTTTAATTTCTTTTCTCCTCTGAATAGACGACACATTGAACTTTTTCCCAAAAAAGAAAGTATAAAACGACATGCGTACAGGAGAAGTAATGCGTCATATTTCGCAGGAAGACGAACAAACATGTGTCGTCTCAGTCAATGATATATATCAATTTGTTTTTTGAATTTATTTTCGTCTTGCTCAAGCTCTTTTTGCGCAACTCATGAGTGCCACTCTT